>NC_053025.1:41864633-42004927 GCF_003073215.2 Triticum urartu
GAATTCATTCATGATGCTACTGAAAATTATTATGAGGGAGGAATATATTCTTGTAGGAATTGCAATAATATCAAGTTTCCTCTATATGTGCTTAAAATTTTGAAGCTATGCTTGTGTTACCCTCCTATGCTATTTGATTATTGTTCTCATAAGTTGTTTGCTCACAAAATCCCTATGCATAGGAAGTGGGTTAGACTTAAATGTGCTAGTCATATTCTTCATGATGCTCTCTTTATGTTTCAATTCTTATCTTTTATGTGAGCATCATTGAAATCATAATGCCTAGCTAGGGGCATTAAACGATAAGCGCTTGTTGGGAGGAAACCCAATTTTATTTTTGTTTCTTGCTTTTTTGTTCTGTTTAGGATTAAATAATCCATCTAGCCTCTGTTTAGATGTGGTTTTATCTTTTAATTAGTGTTTGTGCCAAGTTAAACCTATTAGATCTTCTTGGAAGATAGTTATTTGATCTTGCTGTAATTTCCAGAATCTTTGCGCTCAGTGCCCGAATTGTCAAAAATCACCAGAACGTGATAAAATAGTGATTCCAATTGCTGCCGATCAATAAACAAATTTCCCAGGTCGTCTAATTTTAGTAGAATTTTTTGGGTTCCAGAAGTTTGCGTTAGTAACAGATTACTACAGACTGTTCAGTTTTTGACAGATTCTATTTTGCGTGTGTTGTTTGCTTATTTTGATGAATCTATGGATAGTAAAATAGTTTATAAACCATAGAGAAGTTGGAATACAGTAGGTTTAACACCAATACAAATAAAGAACAAGTTCACTACAGTACCTTAAAGTAGTCTTTTGTTTTCTTTCTCTAACGGAGCTCACGAGATTTCTATTGAGTTTTGTGTTGTGAAGTTTTCAAGTTTTGGTTGAATTCTTTTGATGGATTATGGAACAAGGAGTGGCAAGAGCCTAAGCTTGGGGCTGCCCATGGCACCCCCAAGATAATCCAAGGACATCAAAAAGTCAAAGCTTGGGGATGCCCCGGAAGGCATCCCCTCTTTCGTCCACTTCCATTGGTAATTTACTTGGAGCTATATTTTTATTCACCACATGATATGTGTTTTGCTTGGAGCGTCTTGTATTATTTGTGTCTTTGCTTGTTAGTCTACCACAATCATCCTTGCTGTACACACCTTTTGAGAGAGCCATGTATGAATTGAAATTTGTTAGAATACTCTATGTGCTTCACTTATATCTTTTTGAGCGTGATAATTTTTGCTCTAGTGCTTCACTTAGATCTTTTAGAGCACGGTGGTGGTTTGTTTTAAAGAAACTTGATCTCTCATGCTTCACTTAGATTATTTTGAGAGTCGTTAATAGCATGGTAATTTGCTTAATGTTAATATACTTGGTATTCAAGATATGTGAAACTTTCTTTTTAGTGGGTTGAATACTAAGATAAGTTTGATGCTTGATAATTGTTTTGAGATATGGAGGTGATAATATCATAGTCGTGCTAGTTGAGTAGTTGTGAATTTGAGAAATACTTGTGTTGAAGTTAGCAAGTCCCGTAGCATGCACGTATGGTTAAAGTTGTGTAACAAATTTGAAGCATGAAGTGTACCTGGCTTGTGCATCCTTATGAGTGGCGGTCGGGGACGAGCGATGGTCTTTTCCTACCAATCTATCCCCCTAGGAGCATGCGCGTAGTACTTGATTTTTGATGACTTATAAATTTTTGCAATAAGTATATGAGTTCTTTTGACTAATGTTGAGTCCATGGATTATACGCACTTTTACCTTTCCGCCATTTGCTAGCCTCTTCGGTACCGTGCATTGCCCTTTCTCACATTGAGAGTTGGTGCAAACTTCGCCGGTGCATCCAAACCCCGTGATATGATACGCTCTTTCACACATAAACCTCCCTATATCTTCCTCAAAACAGCCACCATACCTACCTATCATGGCATTTCTATAGCCATTCCGAGATATATTGCCATGCAACTTCCATCATCATCATCATCATCATCATCATCATCATGACATGCTTTAATTTTGTCATATTGCCATTGCATGATCTTGTAGTTGACATCGTATTTGTGGCAAAGCCACCATGCATTATTTTTCATACATGTCACTCTTGATTCATTGCACCATCCCGGTACACCGCCGGAGGCATTCATATAGAGTCATATCTTGTTCTAGTATCGAGTTGTAATCATTATGTTGTAATCAATAGAAGTGTGATGATCATCATTATTAGAGCATTGCCCAATCAAAAAAAAGAGAGAAAGGCCAAAAAGAAAAAAAGAAAGGCCAAAAAAAAGAGAAAATAAAAAGGGCAATGCTACTATCTCTTTTTCCACACTTGTGCTTCAAAGTAGCACCTTGTTCTTCATGTAGCGAGTCTCATATATTGTGCTTCAAAGTAGCACCATGATTTCATATAGTGAGTCTCATAAGTTGTCTTGTTCATACTAGTGGGAATTTTTCATTATAGAACTTGGCTTGTATATTCCAACGATGGGCTTCCTCAAAATGCCCTAGGTCTTCATGAGCAAGCAAGTTGGATGCACACCCACTAGTTTTCTTTTGTTGAGCATTCTTAGATCTAGTGCATCCGTTGCATGGCAATCCCTACTCCTTGCATTAACATCAATTGATGGGCATCTCCATAGCTCATTGATTAGCCTCGTTGATGTGAGACTTTCTCCTTTTTGTCTTCTCCACACAATCCCCATCATCATATTCTATACCACCCATAGAGCTATGTCCATGGCTCGCGCTCATGTATTGTGTGAAGGTTGAAAAAGTTTGAGATTATTTGAGTATGAAACAATTGCTTGGCTCGTCATCGGGGGTATAGAAGTTGGGAACATCTTTGTGTGACGAAAATGAAGCATAGCCTAACTATATGATTTTGTAGGGATGAACTTCCTTTGGCCATGTTATTTTGAGATGACATAATTGTTTGATTAGTATGCTTGAAGTATTATCATTTTTTATGTCAATATGAACTTTTGTCTTGAACCTTTCGGATCTGAATATTCATACCATGATTAAGAAGATTTACATTGAAATTATGCCAAAGTATCACTCCGCATCAAAAATTCTCTTTTTATCATTTACCTACTCGAGGACGAGCAGGAATTAAGCTTGGGGATGCCTGATACGTCTCCAATGTATCTATAATTTTTTATTGCTCCATGCTACTTTATCTACTGTTTTGGACTATATTGCGCTTTATTTTCCACTTTTATATTATTTTTGGGACTAACCTATTAACCGGAGGCCCAGCCCAGAATTGCTATTTTTTGCCTATTTCAGTATTTCGAGGAAACAGAATATCAAACGGAGTCCAAACGGAATGAAACCTTCGGGAATGTGATCTTCTCACCGAACATGATCCAGGAGACTTGGACCCTACTCCAAGAAGTTTCTGGGGAGGTCACGAGGGTGGAGGGCGCCCCTCCCCCCTGGGCGCACCCCCCTGCCTCGTGGGGCCTCCGTGGCTCCTCCGACGTCCTCCCTGCACCCATATATACCTACGTGACCTAAAACTTCCAGAACAGAACATAGATCGGGAGTTCCGCCGCCAGAAGCCTCCGTAGCCACCGAAACTCAATCTAGACCCGTTCCGGCACCCTGCCGGAGGGGGCAATCCATCTCCGGTGGCCATCTTCATCATCTCGGCGCTATCCATGACGAGGAGGGAGTAGTTCACCCTCGGGGCTGAGGGTATGTACCAGTAGCTATGTGTTTGATCTCTCTCTCTCGTGTTCCATCTATGGCACGATCTTGATGTATCCCGAGCTTTGCTATTATAGTTGGATCTTATGTTTCTTCTCCCCCTCTACTCTCTTGTGATGAATTGAGTTTCCCCTTTGAAGTTATCTTATCGGATTGAGTCTTTTATGAACACTTGATGTATGTCTTGCCGTGCTTATCTATGGTGACAATGGGATATCACGTGCCACTTGATGTATGTTTTGGTGACCAATTTGCGGGTTCCGCCCATGAACCTATGCATAGGGGTTGGCACACGTTCTTGATTCTCCGGTAGAAACTTTGGGGCACTATTTGAAGTACTTTTATGTTGGTTGGATAAATCTGAGATTGTGTGATGCATATTGTATAATCATGCCCACGGATACTTGAGGTGACAATGGAGTATCTAGGTGACATTAGGGTTTTGATTGATTTGTATCTTAAGGTGTTATTCTAGTAAAAACTCCAGGGTTGTTTGTGACACTTATAGGAATAGCCCAACGGATTGATTTGAAAGAATAACTTTGAGGTGGTTTCGTACCCTACCATAATCTCTACGTTTGTTCTCCGCTATTAGTGGCTTCGGAGTGACTCTTTGTTGCATGTTGAGGGCTCGTTATATGATCTATCTATTTTATTATTGTTGAGAGAACTTGCACTAGTGAAAGTATGAACCCTAGGCCTTATTTCCTATCATTGCAATACCGTTTACGCTCACTTTTATCATTAGTTACCTTGCTGTTTTATATTTTCAGATTACAAATACCTTTATCTACCATCCATATACCACTTGTATCACCATCTCTTCGCCGAACTAGTGCACCTATACAATTTACCATTGTATTGGGTGTGTTGGGGACACAAGAGACTCTTTGTTATTTGGTTGCAGGGTTGCTTGAGAGAGACCATCTTCATCCTACGCCTCCTACGGATTGATAAACCTTAGGTCATCCACTTGAGGGAAATTTGCTACTGTCCTACAAACCTCTGCACTTGGAGGCCCAACAACGTCTACAATAAGAAGGTTGTGTGGTAGACATCAAGGGGGTATATCAGCAATGGCATACCCGATAAAAAATAAGAAGAGGAAGAAGAAGAAAAAAAGAGGAGAAGAAGAAAGGAATAGAGGAGAAGATCGAAGAAAAAAAGAAAAAAAGAGGAGAAGAAGAAAGGAATAGAGGAGAAGAAGAAAAAATAGAATATTGGTTCGAGGTGCTTCATCATCACCATGCTAGTGATCTATCCATGGATTAAATTAATCAAAAAATTGTCTATTTACTCAACATTACGTTCATTGTTATGGGTAATGTTAAGACTATCTGGTCTTTGACAAAACAAAATTTTCTATTCCGATACATATGTTCTGTCGGCAATTGCAACAAATGGTTAGGGAGCTTCTACATAGCATGGAAGGTCAGCTTATGCTCCGTTGGATTACGTTCTCGCTTTTTTTGAGGGCGGGGGTATAGACGTTATCGTATCTATGTTTGTATACTTGTTTTAATTGTTTTTGCTTGCAGTGTGAAGTGTGTGTTCTGATTGTATGCATGATTGTAAGAAAATACCAGGAATTGAATTTTTGTGTGGTTTTACGAGATTGACGGCTAATAAATAATTTTCATTAAAGCACCTAATCCCTTTTTCATTAATTTCTTAATAAAAATAGAAAAAAAATTAGAGCATCTACAGTCGGGCACTCCAAACCCATCTCAAACGCCTGGGCGGGCGGCCTGGTCAGCGACCGGCCACAAAAAAGTTGCCCAGACGGGCGCATCAAACGAGCCTCAAACGTCCGAGCTGACCGACACCCCTCATATCCAAACCAAATATAGGACGGATATGGAGCGCCCGAGCGCGTCTACGACGTCGGAATGACGATGGGCCCCACACAGAATCTCCTGGAAACCCGGCAGTCCGACGGACGTCTCCTCCCATGAAGGGTGTGAACATTGTGTGGCGCTGTTGGGGAACGTAGTAATTTCAAAAAAATTCCTATGCACACGCAAGATCATGGTGATGCATAGCAACGAGAGGGGAGAGTGTTGTCCACATACCCTCATAGACCGAAAGTGGAAGCGTTAGCACAACGCGGTTGATGTAGTCGTACGTCTTCACGATCCGACCGATCCAAGTACCGAACGTACGGCACCTCTGAGTTCAGCACACGTTCAGCTCGATGACGTCCCTCGAACTCCGATCCAGCCGAGCTTTGAGGGAGAGTTCCGTCAGCACGACGGCGTGGTGACGGTGATGATGATGCTATCGACGCTGGGCTTCGCCTAAGCACCGCTACGATATTATCGAGGTGGAATATGGTGGAGGGGGCACCGCACACGGCTAAGAGATCAAGAGATCAATTGTTGTGTCTATGGGGTGCCCCACTCCTCCGTATATAAAGGGAGGAGGAGGAGAGGGCCGGCCAAGGGGAGGAGGCGCGCCCAAGGGGGGCAATCCTACTCCAAGTAGGATTCCCCCCTCTTTCCTAGTCCAAGTAGGAGAGGGGAAGGAAGGGGAGGAGAAGAAGAAGAAGGAAAGGGGGGCGGCCCCCTAGTCCAATTCGGTTTGGGCTAGGGGGGCCGTGTGCCCCTAGCTGGCCGCCTCTCCTCTTCCACCACTTGGGCCCATGAGGCCCAATAACCCCCCGGGAGGTTCCGGTAACCTCCTGGTTTCTCCGGTATTTATCCGATAACCCCCGAAACTCATCCGGTGTCCGAATATAACATTCCAATATATCAATCTTAACGTATCGACCATTTCGAGACTCCCTGTCATGTCCATGATCACATCCGGGACACCTAACTACCTTCGGTACATCAAAACACCAAACTCATAATACTGATCGTCATCTAACTTTAAGCTTGTGGACCCTACGGGTTCGAGAACTATGTAGACATGACCGAGACACGTCTCTGGTCAATAACCAATAGCAGAACCTGGATGCTCATATTGGCTCCTACATATTCTACAAAGATCTTTATCGGTTAAACCGCATAACAACATACGTTGTTCCCTTTGTCATCTGTATGTTACTTGCCCGAGATTCGAACGTCGGTATCTCAATACCTAGTTCAATTTCTTTACCGGCAAGTCTCTTTACTCGTTCCGTAATACATCATCTCACAACTAACTCATTAGTCACAATGCTTGCAAGGCTTATAGTGATGTGCATTACCGAGAGGGCCCAGAGATACCTCTCCGACAATCGGAGTGACAAATCCTAATCTCGAAATACGCCAACCCAACAAGTACCTTCGGAGACATCTGTAGAGCACCTTTATAATCACCCAGTAATGTTGTGACGTTTGGTAGCACACAAAGTGTTCCTCCGGTAAACGGGAGTTGCATAATCTCATAGTCATAGGAACATGTATAAGTCATGAAGAAAGCAATAGCAACATACTAAACGATCAAGTGCTAAGCTAACGGAATGGGTCAAGTCAATCACATTATTCTCCTAATAATGTGATCCCGTTAATCAAATGACAACTCATGTCCATGGCTAGGAAACTTAACCATCTTTGATTAACAAGCTAGTCAAGTAGAGGCATACTAGTGACACTACGTTTGTCTATGTATTCACACATGTATTATGGTTCCGGTTAATACAATTCTAGCATGAATAATAAACATTTATCATGATATGAGGAAATAAATAATAACTTTACTATTGCCTCTAGGGCATATTTCCTTCAGTCTCCCACTTGCACTAGAGTCAATATTCTAGATTACACAGTAATGATTCTAACACCCATAGAGCCTTGGTGTTGATCATGTTTTGCTCGTGGAAGAGGCTTAGTCAATGGGTCTGCAACATTCAGATCCGTATGTATTTTGCAAAGCTTTATATCTCCCACCTAGACTTGGTCCCAGATGGAATTGAAGCGTCTCTTGATGTGCTTGGTCCTCTTGTGAAATCTGGATTCCTTTGCCAAGGCAATTGCACCAGTATTGTCACAAAAGATTTTCATTTGACCCGATGCACTAGGTATGACACCTAGATCGGATATGAACTCCTTCATCCAGACTCCTTCATTTGCTGCTTCCGAAGCAGCTATGTACTCTGCTTCACACATAGATCCCGCCATGACGCTTTGTTTAGAATTGCACCAACTGACAGCTCCACCATTCAATGTAAACACGTATCCGGTTTGCGATTTAGAATTGTCCGGATCAGTATCAAAGCTTTCATCGACGTAACCATTTACGACTAGCTCTTTGTCACCTCCATAAACGAGAAACATATCCTTAGTCCTTTTCAGGTATTTCAGGATGTTCTTGACCGCTGTCCAGTGATACACTCCTGGATTACTTTGGTACCTCCCTTCTAAACTTATAGCAAGGCACACACCAGGTCTGGTACACATCATTGCATACATGATAGAGCCTATGGCTGAAGCATAGGGAACATCTTTCATCTTCTCTCTATCTTCTGCAGTGGTCGGGCATTGCGTCTCACTCAACTTCACACCTTGTAACACAGGCAAGAACCCTTTCTTTGCTTGATCCATTTTGAACTTCTTCAAAACTTTGTCAAGGTATGTACTTTGTGAAAGTCCAATTAAGTGTCTTGATCTATCTCTATAGATCTTGATGCCCAATATATAAGCAGCTTCACCAAGGTCTGTCGGGGGACTGATCCACGAACACCTATGGGACCGGCGGGCCGAGTCCCTTTCGGTTCGGCGGGGGCGGAGGTCGCACAAAGAGCAGATCGAGGCGAAGCACACGAGCGATTTACCCAGGTTCGGGCCGCACGGATGCGTAAAACCCTACTCCTGCTTTGTGGTTTGTATTGATTTCTTGCTCGGGAGCGCGGAGTGCTACAGTACACACCAGCGGCTAACGAGACCGAGCGTGAGTGTTTTTTCGAACCCCCCTCTACGTTGCACACGGGCCTCCTTTTATATGCTCAAGGGGTCACCAACAGGTGGCAATGGAGGCAAAGGGTAAAAATGGAAAGGTGCTGTAGTAGGTACAGCTACCTGCTACAGTGTATCATACCTAACCCTGATGGCAGGGGACAAGGGCCTTAAATGCCCGTCTGTGTCGCCCAAACAGTGCAAAAAGGGACCGCCAGGGACGCCACCGTTCGCCACGATGGCGATCTTGTCAGCGCCGCTTGCCACTGCACGCCGCTGGCTGCACAGCCTCCCGCCACGTACGCCTGGAAAGGCCCCAGAGCGACACGTTGGTGGATGTGCTGGAGCGCGGGCCCAGAGAGGTGGCTTGCCGTGGCAAGTGCCTTGCCGCTGTCGTTGTCTTGTCGTGTCCGGGAGCTTGTCGCTCACCGGGCCTAGCCGGGACGCGTGGTGCGTCGTGGCAAGTTCCTTGAAATGCCTTGGGTGGCCTTCCCGGCAAGCTCCTCTTGCCGGGGTCTTGTCTCTTTGACTTGGATACTTTGTTCTTGAATGGCTCCAAAGGAGCCACGGAGGACCTTGGCAGTTACCCGGCAAGCCTTGCCGCGGGATGCTGCGACTGCCCATGCACAAGTTCGGGATACTAGGGTACCCCTACTCTAGTACACCGACAGGAGCCCCCGGGCCTGGGCCATACACGGTGCCGAGCGTTGTTGGGCCAGGCCCAAAACAGGGCACGGGCACGCGCGGCCTAGGTTACGCCGTATGTCACTCTGTATCCACCGCGTCCTCCCCGAACGGCACGCGTTGAATGCGGCGTTGTGGGAGAGGTCGTGGGTGGTTTCTTTATTCGGAAATGCGGAACGTCCGTCCCCTCCCTCTTTATAAGCAGGGGAAACAGGGGCAGTTTGCCCATTCGCCCGTTGCTGTTCCAATCTCAGAAATCTACGCCGCTCCCTCGTCTTCCCAAAGCCGAAAGAGAGCAGCGCTCCGCCCCCCATCGCCACCAGCCCCACCAACGCCGTCGACCTCCTCCACTACTTCCGCCATGGCTCCAAAAGCCGACAAGGGGAAGGTCGTGAAGTCGATCGAGGCGCAGCGGCTTGCGGCGCTGCAGAAGGAGTGAGCAATCTTCCCCCCCAAGCTTGCCGCGAAGGAGCTGAGGGAGAACTACTACCTCTTCTGGTCGACGGAGACGCGAGCGCACCCGCGCACGAAGGTACTCCCCGCCGCCGCTTGGAAGAAGGCCCCAAATGGATACCCCTTCTTCGCATTGTTCTTCTACTGCGGGCTCTGCCCGCCTTTCTCTGAATTCTTCTGTGACATCATGAATACCTACGGATTCCACCTCCTTGACTTCACCCCCAACGTCGTTCTGACCATGGCAGTTTTCGCACATCTCTACGAAAACTTTGTCAGAGTCCATCCCAGCGTAGCCCTCTTTCGCCATTTCTTCATACCCCGAGTAGAGAGAGGAGAGCCTCTATCCGGCGGAATCGCCTGGATTTCAAGGGCCGGCAAGAAAGAAACCTATCTGGAGGGAGAGTTCCGCGGAAAGTGGGAGGAGTGGAGAGCAGATTGGTGCTGGATTGACGAGGAGAACCCGCAGCCACTCACCACCCGGCGCCAAACCCCAGTAGCACGCGGCAGCGATTGGAGTAACGTGGCCCCGGAAGATGACAGGCTGAAGATTGCCGTCACCAGGATCCTGCGCCTCAGGCTTGCCGGGCTCACTGTAGGCGCTGTTGGCGCGGATTTCCTTCGCCACCGCATCGCCCCTCTGCAGGAACGGGGGAGGCCCACTTGGGAGTTCAAGAATGCGGCAGACATCATGAGGCTGCGGCCGGGCCTCAACTTCAACTTCACAGTCCTGGAGCTCAACGCGATGCTTCAGGAGCTTTTCAAGTATGACCCCCAACATCCCCAAGTCTTTAGGTTGCCGGGGGGTGTTGTTCCGTTGTGCAACAATTCCGCGCTCGACCGCATCCGTGCGATGATGCCGGAGTGCGACTCGCATGGAATTGTGCCAACTTGGCAGGAGCCTGCAGACGACGTCGTGCAGCAGTTCTTCGATGACTTGGTGGAAGTGCCGATCCGCTCCGACGAGAAAGACAGCCTCACCCGCGACACCACCGATGTAGAGATGGCGCTCATCGCCACTAGGCTGGAAGAGGCAGTGGCAGCCGCAGCCGCGGGCGAATTTGGATTCACCGTGGAGGAGGCAGATGCAGCAGAAGCGGCAAGCCGTGCCGAGCGAGGGGAGCCCGCCGGCAAGAAGGAACTTGCCAGGCGTGACGCCGAGCCGAGCGAGCCCGCCAAGGACACGAGCGGCTCGCTGGAAATCAACTCCTCTTCCACCTCGTCTTCAGACAGCTCGCTGCAAGCAGAGCCTCCATCTCCACCAAGGAGGCGTCTCCGCAAGGTCGGTGACGTAGCGGAGCGACAAGCGGGTCAATAGTCGCCGCGCCGCGTGACACGCTCCACCGCGGCAAACACCGTTGCCACGGGAGCGCCTCATGCTGCGACGGCAACTGGAGCGGGGTCTAGCCGGACCACCGCTTCAGTTCCTGCCGCTGCTCACGCCGCGCCGGCAGCCGGGGCGGGGTCGTCTCAGACCACCGCCACTGCTCCCGCCAAGCGGTCAAGGGAAGCTTCTCCTACGCCTCCTCGCGCCAGGCGCGCGCCGGACTTCGACTTCTCCGCGTTCAGCTCCGACGAGGAAGAAGAAGAAGAGTAAGCTTCTCTTGCTGTACTTGCAGTTCTTCAATTCTTGCTGTTTGTCTTGTTTCTCACTTGCTTTTCTCTGAACTTGTTCCTCTTTAGGACTCTGGCCCAGAGAGCAGCAAAGAGGGCCAAGGTCCCGGTGATCGTCATCGAGGACGAGCCCACTGCGACAGCAGGTGGCGCGCCCGAGACAACCTTGCCGGATCCGGCGACTTTTCTCCAGAGCAGCCCCCAGCGTAAGTGTATGGTTTGCTTTCCGCTTGTGAGGTGCGCATGGATACTCTATCTTTGCTGATATTTGATTGCTAATTTGTGTAGGAGCAGAGCAGCCCCACCAGGAGCCAAGGGAGAATCCCCCGACAAGGGAGAACTCTCCGGCAAGGGAGGGTTCTCCGGCAAGGGACAGCACCAGCGGCCCCCCGACGGCGGAGACCACGACTACAGAACCCGGCACAGGTACTCCTCTTGCTTCAAAATTTCCCTGAGGTTCTTCTTCTCTTGATCTTCTTTTTGTTGGATTTTTGCTTGATTCTTCTCCCCTTGTCGGCTGTCAGACCCATCTGCTGCGGAGCAGATAGAGACCGAGGTCGCCGCCGAAGAAGCAGCCGGCGCTGACGATCCCACCGGCGCCGAGGCCACCAAGGCTGCTGCCGTAGCAACTGGCGAGGGGTCTGGCGATTGTATTGACGGCCCAGAGGCCGCAGGAGCGCCAGGCGCTACGCCGACCGCCGACCCGTCCGCCGAAGCCGCAGCGCCAAGCTCCGAGGAGCCCCAGCCGGGCATCTACTTGAAGGCCGGCGAAGGCGTCTTCATCAACCTCCCCTGGGCGTCAAGCTCCAGGGCGCCGGTCGAGGGAGAGATCTTCGACGGGGAAGTGCTCGCCTCCGCTGGGTTGACGGTGGTTGACACGCCAAGCAGCAGCAACGAGCCTGAGGAGGAGCGGCTGCTGCGGAAGCTGGTGTCGCTCTACCGCGCGCGGCAAGCCAAGCTGGAGTCCCGTGAGGCGCTTGTCGCAAAGGCGGGAGCAGACATCGAAAAGCGCGCGGAAGAGCTCGGGGGTTTCCACCGGGAAGCCCTCTGGTCCCTGGCGGAGGAGCGGGAGCAGCTCGCTGAAGCGCAGAAGGCCTTCCTCCTCGAGAAGGCTGAAGTCGAAGAGCGGCAGCGACTTGCCGCTGTGAAGCTAGCCACGGAGGAGGGCGAGCTGGCGCAGCGGAAGGTCAATCTTGACGCCCACAAGGAGGAGCTTGCCGTGCGCGAGGAAAAACTCGGCGGAGCCCTCAAGCAAGCAGAGGACGCTGCCGCCGCCGCCGAGGCCGCCAAGAAGGAGTTGGAGACGAAGGTGGCGCAGTTAGAAGCCGATCTTGCCGAGAAGGGCAAAGAGCTCAGCTCCGCCAAGGACTCCAATGCGGGTCTTGAGTCGAAGTTGACTGCTTTGACCAAGACGCTGGACGGCGCCAAGAAGCAGGAGGCGACCTTGAAAGAAGAGATCAAGGCCGACAAGGCGCTGCTGGAAAGTGTTGCCGCCACCCAAAACGCCTTTAGGGAGACTGTGGAGCACTGGACAGAAAGTCTTGTGAATGCCGCCACAGACATTGACAGGGAGTTGGCGCAGCTGGGGATGGAAGATCTCGCGTATCCTTCCGACGACAACCTCCAACCCAGCGCCAAGCTTGTCATGTTCTTCAAGGGCGTGGCGACGGCCCTCCAGCGACTCCGGGAGAGGATCCCGAAGCAGCTGGCCGACGAGTCGCGCAAGATCTGTGCGGGAGCTCTTCAGAAAGTGTTGATGAAGGTGGCCTTCCGCAATCCGGGCCTCAATTTCACCAACGTCCTCAAGACCCTGCCGCCGGATGCTGATCTAGAGGCGCTCAAGGCCCTTGTCGCACCCATTGTGGACAAGGTGAGCGGGATCAAGAGGATCGAAGGCGATCGCGTAGACTAGGCCGCCCATTTCTTCTTTTCTTGTCGCTGTTTGTCATGTTATGAAAACAATTTATTAGAGCCGCGACAAGCTATCTTTGTAATATAACTCTATTCTGGGTATTGATTGCAATGTTATTCCCTTTACTTGATTCCTCCCTTTGTATGTTTTTGCCCTACGCTTTCAGGGAACTTGCCGGTGCAGGCACCTGAGCCGCGAGCGCTGAGTGCGGGACGTCAGCAGCCTGCTGGCGGTGCCGCTACCGGCAAGAAACCTTGTCGCAACTAGTTGCAGCTCACTTAAGTTGTTGAGCGGACTCGAAACAAAGTAAGGGCGCAACTAGCTATGAGTTGGTTCCACCGCGCACAGGTTTTCCATACAAAGTGCGGTCGTTCAAGGGAGATAACTTAAAATTTAAAAAATCAGATTGCTCAAACTTTGGCAACTTAGCTTTTCTGTTGTTTGTTTCCCGGTAAGGCGAAACTTTCTTGAACGACGCCTGGTCTATATCATCGTCTTCTCCTTTCCCCCCGGCAAACTTGTGGGCGAGGGGAACCTTCCTTTCAAAATAAAGAAGAGACAATACATATATGGAGCTTTACGGCTCATTATTGCTTACCGTGGAGTAGGTGCTGCACAAAGTGTCAGATCATATATGCCAAAAAATAAGAAGCATGAAATCGACAAAATGTGCGGAGCACATGAGCTTTACTTATGCACGGGGTCTGCGCCCGGCTTTGTACAAAGGATTACATGCAACAGCGGCAAGACTTGTACAAAAGGTGGTTGCCGGAACCCGCGCCTTACGGGTAAAACTTACGAAGATGCTCAATGTTCCAGGAATTGCTCACCGGAATGCCATCTTCGGTCTCAAGGCGGACAGCGCCGGGCCTAGTGACTCGTTTCACCCGGTAAGGGCCTTCCCACTTCAGCGTCAACTTGTTGGAATTCTTGGCGGACTGAACACGCCGAAGAACAAGGTCGCCTTCCTCGAGACTTCTGGCATTAACTTTGCGGCTATGGTAGCGGCGCAAAGCTTGCTGGTAGCGAGCAGCTCGCACAGCAGCCTGAAGACGGTCTTCCTCAAGGAGCAGCGCGTCATCTTGTCGCAACTGCTCTTGCTCGAGCTCATCATAAGCGAGCACTCGAGGTGACCCGTATACGAGTTCCGTGGGGAGAACTGCCTCTGCTCCATAGACTAGAGGGAAAGGTGTCTGGCCAGTGGCTCGATTTGGCGTCGTCCTGATCGACCAAAGAACCACCGGCAGCTCCTCGATCTAGTTTCTTCCGCACTTGTGCAGCCTGTCGAAAGTTCTGGTCTTGAGCCCGCGCAGCACTTCAGCATTTGCCCTCTCCGCTTGACCGTTGCTTCTCGGGTGAGCAACAGAAGTGAAGCAGACCTTGGCGCCAAGATCTTGGACGTACTGCATGAAGGTGCGGCTCGTGAATTGTGTACCGTTGTCGGTGATTATCCTGTTAGGGATCCCGAAGTGGCAAACAATCGACCTGAAGAACTTGACTGCTGACTGTGCTGTCACCTTCCTCACTGGTTCCACTTCCGGCCACTTTGTGAACTTGTCGATTGCAACGTACAAGTACTCAAAGCCCCCGATTGCTTGGGGAAAGGGGCCGAGGATGTCGAGCCCCCAGACCGAAAATGGCCAGGATAAAGGGATCGTCTGGAGAGCTTGAGCTGGTTGGTGTATCTGCTTGGAATGGAACTGGCACGCTTCACACTTGGTTACTTGTGCAATTGCATCCTGGAGGGCTGTTGGCCAGAAGAAACCTTGCCGGAATGCTTTGCCGACAAGTGCTCTTGCGCCAATGTGGTGTCCACATATGCCTCCATGTATCTCTGCCAACAGCTTTTGTCCGTCTTCCCCGTAAATACACTTCAATTTCACACCGTTGAGTCTTCTTCCGTACAGTGTCTTGTCGACAAACTGGTACATACTTGACTGCCGGGCTACTCTTTCCGCTTCTTCTTGCTCCTCGGGAAGTTCTCCTGTCTGAAGGAAACGGACAATCTGCTGCGCCCATGCTGGAGCTTGTGGCTCGACAACAAGGACTAAAGGCAAATCTGCCGCTGCGGGAACATCCGCTTCTACGGCGAGAACCTGCGGGTCTGCCGGAGCTTGACGTTCCCCGGCAAGCTTGCCGGAGCAAAACTTGTCGGGAGCTTCTGCTTCAACGGAACAAACCCTAGGGCTTGCCGGAGCAGACTGCTCCTCAGCGCTTTTGGCGTTGATCTTGGGGACCTTCTTGGCGGCGGCTTCGGGAAGCTCTGCCGGCAAATAGTCACTAGAAATCAACTTCCTCTTTTTGCTCTGTCCAGTTGATGGCGTTACGGACGGCTGAGTCAGCTTGAGCACAAAGATCCCTGGTTCCACAGGTAACTTAAGTGCGGCACACTTTGACAGGCCATCGGCAATGGCGTTCTGAGCTCTTGGAACATGTTCCATTTGTAGGCCTTCAAAGTGCTCTTCTAGCTTTCTCACTTCGTCGACGTAAGCTTCCATCAACGGACTCTGATAGCTCTTGTTTACTTGGCGGACGACAAGCTGTGAGTCACCTCTGACAATGAGCTTCTTGATCCCAAGGTCTGTTGCAATCCTGAGACCGGCAAGCAAGCCTTCATACTCTGCAGTATTGTTTGTTGCTTGCTCCTTGGGAAAGTGCATCTGGACTACGTACTTGAGGTGCTCTCCGGCGGGTGCGACAAGCAGCACGCTAGCGCCGGCGCCTTGCAGCGAAAAGGCACCATCAAAGTACATCAGCCACTCTTTGCTTGCTTCCTTGACGGGGATGCTCGTTTCTGGAATCTCTTCATCTGGTGTTGGCGTCCATTCTGCTATAAATTCTGCCAATGCTCTGCTCTGGATAGTTGAAGTACTTTCAAACTTGAGGCCAAAGCTTGACAGTTCCAGTGCCCACTCAACAATCCTGCCTGTCGCTTCTGGATTCTGCAGTATCCTCTTCAGCGGAAAGCGAGTGACAACTGTGATCTCATGTGCTTGGAAATAATGGCGCAGCTTTCTCGAGGCCATGAGAAGGCCGAAAAGCAACTTCTGCACGCCAGAGTACCTTGACCTAGCCCCCTGCAGAAGGGAACTGACAAAGTAAACTGGGCGCTGCACCATTTTCTTCTGTATCTCCTCTCGCATCTGCGCAGATCCATCTTTGTCGGGACCAGAGCTTGCCGGGGAAGCCTCCTGCTTGTCGCTGGATGCGCTTGCCGTGGTTGCTGGCTCATCATCTGCCTCCCTCTCTGCTACTAACACAGCACTAACCACTTGATTGGTTGCCGCTACATACAGCAGCAACTTCTCTTGTGGCTTGGGTGCGACAAGTATTGGAGGGGAGGACAGGTATCTCTTCAAGTCTTGCAGCGTAGCCTCCGCTTCCGGAGTCCATCTCATTGGACCTGCCTTTTTCAATAATTTGAAAAACGGCAGGGCGCGCTCAGCAGACCTAGAGATAAACTTGCTGAGAGCAGCCACGCAACTGGCAAGTCTTTGTACATCCTTGACGCGCTTTGGTGCTTCAATCTTCTCAATGGCCTTGATTTTGTCGGGATTGGCTTCAATTCCCCGCTGAGACACGAAGAACCCGAGAAGCTTGCCGGAGGGAACTCCAAACACACACTTCTCTGGGTTGAGCTTGAGGCTGATCTTGCGCAGATTTGCAAAGGTCTCGTCTAAATCTTGAATCAGGGTTGCTCTGTCCTTGCTCTTGACCACTATGTCATCCATGTAGGCTTCCACATTTCTATGTATTTGTGGCTCAAGAGCGACATGGACTACTCTTGCAAATGTTGAGCCAGCATTTTTTAATCCGAAAGGCATCCGTATGAAACAGTACGTGCCACATGGAGTAATAAATGCGGTCTTCTCCTCATCTTCTTCTGCCATGAAGATCTGATGATATCCTGAGTATGCGTCAAGAAATGAAAGCAAATCACATCCGGCTGTGGAGTCAACAATCTGGTCAATGCGCGGCAAGGGAAATGGGTCTTTGGGACAAGCTTTGTTAACATCGGTAAAATCGATACAAAGTCTCCATTTCCCGTTTGCCTTGCGCACGACTATAGGATTGGCCAACCATGTAGGATGGAGCACTCCTCTGACAAGGCCTGCTGCTTCCAGCTTCTTGATCTCTTCTGCAATGAATTCTTGGCGCTCCACTGCTTGTTTCCTAACCTTCTGCTTGACGGGCCGCGCATGAGGACAAACGGCAAGGTGGTGCTCAATCACTTTCCTGGGAACACCGGGGATGTCAGACGGTTGCCACGCAAACACGTCGACATTCGCCCGCAGGAAAGCAACGAGCGTGCTTTCCTATTTAGGGTCGAGAGTGGCACTGATGGTGAAGGTACCACCAGTGCCGCCCTCCTTGGCGGACACCTTTTTCGTCTCTGGCGGAGCTGCCATCGTCTTCTTACACTTGCCGGTGGAGCTCGATGGTGCGTCCTCGACGGCAGCGCAGCACTCCGAAGAGGTGCGCTTGCCGGAGTGGGCATCAGAACTCTTGCCGAACTTGGTCTTCTTCTTCCCCCTGGGAGCTTCAGCGGCAAGTGACTTGTGATCTGCTGCGGCTGCTGCTTCCCGGTAGATCTTGTCGGCGCAGATAAGAGCATCCTTCTTGTCGCCAGGGACAGAGATGACGCTTATTGGGCCTGGCATCTTCAGCATGTTGTATGCGTAGTGAGAGGCTGCCATGAACTTGGCGAGTGCTGGACGGCCAAGTATCCCATTGTAAGGTAATGGAATATCAGCAACGTCAAAAGTGACTCTCTCAGTCCTGAAGTTTAGCTCGCTGCCAAATGTTATTGGCAGCGTGACTTTCCCCTTCGGCTTGCTCCTTCCCGGGTTGATTCCTTGGAATGTGCCGGTCTCTTCAAGCTCGTTGTCAGGGATCTGGAGTTTTTGGAGTACAGCGGAGGAGATCAGGTTCAAGCCGGCCCCGCCGTCAACTAGCATCTTAGTGACCTTGAGGTTGCGGATAGTTGGTGAAACCAACACCGGCAAGCACCCGACCGCAGTTGTGCGATCAGGGTGGTCCTCAATGTCAAAGATGATAGGCGTGCTGGACCATTTCAGAAGCTTGCGCGACTCGACAGGTGGTTCCGCTGCATTGACTTCCCGCACCCACTGCTTGAGTTGGCGGTGTGAAGTATGCAGAGAAGCACCACGTCAACGCACAAGACCTCTGTGGCTTTTTGGAACTCCTGCTCGCTGGTCTCGACATCGTCCATGTCTTCGTCGTCGTCGTCTTCATCGTTGTCGCGGCCGCGGGGAGGTCTATCTCCTTGCCGCTGCTTGGCCTTGCCGCGGCGTCCTCCCCGGCCGGCGCGCTTCTTGCCGGATTCTCCAGCACCTCCTTGGGCCCTATCCTTGTCACGTCGCTCGTACTCAGCCTTTTGCTGCTGGACAAGCTGCTCGACCTTTTTGCAGCTCTGGAGGTCATGGCCCTTGGTGCGGTGAATCTTGCAGTACTGCTTGTCGGTGCCGTCCTGCTTGTCGGCGACTGCCACAGCCTGGCAGTTGGTGCATGCGGCAATCTCCTTGCCGGAGCTACCAACTTCGGCTTTCTTGGCTCCACCTTCGTTGCCGGACTGCTCAACGACTAGCACCTCTTTGCCTTTCTTCTTCCTGTTCCGCCGCCGGTTTCTCTTTGTGGACTGCTCAAAGATGTCGGGGGACTGATCCATGAACACCTATGGGACCGGCGGGCCGAGTCCCTTTCGGTTCGGCAGGGGCGGAGGTCGCACAAAGAGCAGATCGAGGCGAAGCACACGAGCGATTTACCCAGGTTCGGGCCGCACGGATGCGTAAAACCCTACTCCTGCTTTGTGGTTTGTATTGATTTCTTACTCGGGAGCGCGGAGTGCTACAGTACACACCAGCGGCTAACGAGACCGAGCGTGAGTGTTTTTTCAAACCCCCCTCTAAGTTGCACACGGGCCTCCTTTTATATGCTCAAGGGGTCACCAACAGGTGGCAACGGAGGCAAAGGGTAAAAATGGAAAGGTGCTGCAGTAGGTACAGCTACCTGCTACAGTGTATCATACCTAACCCTGACTGCAGGGGACAAGGGCCTTAAATGCCCGTCTGTGTCGCCTAAACAGTGCGAAAAGGGACCGCCAGGGACGCCACCATTCGCCACGATGGCGATCTTGTCAGCGCCGCTTGCCACCGCACGCCGCTGGCTGCACAGCCTCCCGCCACGTACGCCTGGAAAGGCCCCAGAGCGACACGTTGGTGGATGTGCTGGAGCGCGGGCCCAGAGAGGTGGCTTGCCGCGGCAAGCGCCTTGCCGCTGTCGTTGTCTTGTCGCGTCCGGGAGCTTGTCGCTCACCGGGCCTTGCCGGGACGCGTGGTGCGCTGCGGCAAGTTCCTTGAAATGCCTTGGGTGGCCTTCCCGGCAAGCTCCTCTTGCCGGGGTCTTGTCTCTTTGACTTGGATACTTTGTTCTTGAATGGCTCCAAAGGAGCCACGGAGGACCTTGGCAGTTACCCAGCAAGCCTTGCCGCGGGATGCTGCGACTGCCCGTGCACAAGTTCGGGATACTAGGGTACCCCTACTCTAGTACACCGACAAGGTCCTTCATTGAAAAACTCTTGTTCAAATATCCCTTTATGCTATCCAGAAATTCTATATCATTTCCAATCAACAATATGTCATCTACATATAATATCAGAAATGCTACAGAGCTCCCACTCACTTTCTTGTAAATACAGGCTTCTCCAAAAGTCTGTATAAATCCATATGCTTTGATCACACTATCAAAACGTTTATTCCAAGTCCGAGAGGCTTGCACCAGTCCATAGATGGATCGCTGGAGCTTGCACATTTTGTTAGCTCCCTTTGGATCGACAAAACCTTCCGGTTGCATCATATACAACTCTTCTTCCAGAAATCCATTCAGGAATGCAGTTTTGACATCCATTTGCCAAATTTCATAATCATAAAATGCGGCAATTGCTAACATGATTCGGACAGACTTAAGCATTGCTACGGGTGAGAAAGTCTCATCGTAGTCAATCCCTTGAACTTGTAGAAAACCTTTTGCAACAAGTCGAGCTTTATAGACAGTAACATTACCGTCAGTGCCAGTCTTCTTCTTGAGGATCCATTTATTCTCAATGGCTTGCCGATCATCGGGCAAGTCAACCAAAGTCCACACTTTGTTCTCATACATGGATCCCATCTCAGATTTCATGGCCTCAAGCCATTTTGCGGAATCTGGGCTCACCATTGTTTCTTCATAGTTCGTAGGTTCGTCATGGTCTAGTAACATAACTTCCAGAACAGGATTACCGTACCACTCTGGCGCGGATCTTACTCTGGTTGACCTACGAAGTTCAGTAGCAACTTGATCTGAAGTTTCATGATCAATATCATTAGCTTCCTCACTGATTGGTGTAGGTGTCACGGGAACCGGTTTCTGCGATGAACTACTTTCCAATAAGGGAGCAGGTATAGTTACCTCATCAAGTTCTACTTTCCTCCCACTCACTTCTTTCGAGAGAAACTCCTTCTCTAGAAAGGATCCAAATTTAGCAACATAAGTCTTGCCTTCAGATCTGTGATAGAAGGTGTACCCAACAGTTTCCTTTGGGTATCCTATGAAGACACATTTCTCCGATTTGAGTTCGAGCTTATCAGGTTGAAGCTTTTTCACATAAGCATCGCAGCCCCAAACTTTAAGAAACGACAGCTTAGGTATCTTGCTAAACCACAGTTCATACGGTGTCGTCTCAACGGATTTAGATGGTGCCCTTTTTAATATGAATGCAGCTGTCTCTAATGCATAACCCCAAAACGATGGTGGTAAATCGGTAAGAGACATCATAGATTGCACTATATCAAATAAAGTACGGTTATGACGTTCGGACACACCATTATGCTGTGGTGTTTCAGGTGGCATGAGTTTATGAAACTATTCCACATTGTTTTAATTGAAGACCAAACTCGTAACTCAAATATTCGCCTCTGCGATCAGATCGTAGAAACTTTATTTTCTTGTTACGATGATTTTCCACATCACTCTGAAATTCTTTAAACTTTTCAAATGTTTCAGACTTATGTTTCTTCAAGTAGATATACCCATATCTGCTCAAATTATCTGTGAAGGTCAGAAAATAACAATACCCGCCGCGAACCTCAACACTCATCGGACCTCATACATCAGTATGTATTATATCCAATAAGTCAGTTGCTCGCTCCATTGTTCTGTAGAACGGAGTCTTAATCATCTTTGCCCATGAGTCATGGTTCGCAAGCATCAACTGATTCATAATCAAGTGATTCCAAAAGCCCATCAGTATGGATTTTCTTCATGCGCTTTACACCAATATGACCTAAATGGCAGTGCCACAAATAAGTTGCACTATCATTATTAACGTTGCATCTTTTGGCTTCAATATTATGAATATGTGTATCACTATGATCTAGATTCAACAAACCATTTTCATTGGGTGTATAACCATAGAAGGTTTTATTCATGTAAACAGAATAACAATTATTCTCTAACTTAAATGAATAACTGTATTGCAATAAACATGATCAAATCATATTCATGCTCAACGCAAACACCAAATAACACTTATTTAGGTTCAACACTAATCCCGAAAGTATAGGGAGTGTGCGATGATGATCATATCATTCTTGGAACTACTTCCAACACACATCGTCACTTCACCCTTAACTAGTCTCTGTTCATTCTGCAACTCCCGTTTCAAGTTACTACTCTTAGCAACTGAACTAGTATCAAATACCGAGGGGTTGCTATAAACACTAGTAAAGTACACATCAATAACATGTATATCCAATATACCTTTGTTCACTTTGCCATCCTTCTTATCCACCAAATACTTGGTGTAGTTCCGCTTCCAGTGACTAGTCCCTTTGCAGTGAAAGCACTTAGTCTCAGGCTTAGGTCCAGACTTGGGCTTCTTCACTTGAGCAGCAACTTGCTTGACGTTCTTCTTGAAGTTCCCCTTCTTCCCTTTTCCCTTTTCTTGAAACTAGTGGTCTTGTTAACCATCAACACTTGATGATTTTCTTGATTTCTACCTTCGTCGATTTTAGCATCACGAAGAGCTTGGAAATCGTTTCCGTTATCCCTTGCATATTATAGTTCATCACGAAGTTCTAGCAACTTGGTGATAGTGACTAGAGAACTCTGTCAATCACTATCTTATCTGAAAGATTAACTCCCACTTGATTCAATTGATTGTAGTACTGAAACAATCTGAGCACATGCTTACCGATTGAGCTATTCTCCTCCATCTTGTAGGCAAAGTAATGTCAGAGGTATCATACCTCTCGACACGGGCATGAGTATGAAATACCAATTTCAACTCTTGGAACATCTTATCCGCTCCGTGGCGTTCAAAACATTTTTGAAGTCCCGGTTCTAAGCCGTAAAGCATGGTGCACTAAACTATCAAGTAGTTATCATACCGAGCTTTTGTCAAAACGTTCAAAACATCTGCATCTGCTCCTGCAATAGTTCTGTCACCTAGCGGTGCATCAAGTCCATAATACTTCTGTGCAGCAATGAGGATAATCCTCATATCACGGAGCTAGTCCGCATCTTTGCTACTAACATCTTTCAACTTTGCTTTCTCAAGGAACACATTAAAATTCAACGAAACAACAGCACGGGCCATCTATCTACAATCAACATAGACAAGCAAAATAATATCAGGTACTAAGTTCATGATAAATTTAAGTTCAATTAATCATATTACTTAAGAACTCCCACTTAGATAGACATCCCTCTAATCATCTAAGTGATCACGTGATCCAAATCAACTAAACCATGTCCGATCATCACGTGAGATGGAGTAGTTTCATTGGTGAACATCACTATGTTGATCATATCTACTATATGATTCACGCTCGACCTTTTGGTCTCAGTGTTCCGAGGCCATATCTGCATATGCTAGGCTCGTCAAGTTTAACCTGAGTATTCTGCGTGTGCAACTGTTTTCCACCCGTTGTATTTGAACGTAGAGCCTATCACACCCGATCATCATGTGGTATCTCAGCACAAAGAACTTTTGCAACAGTGCATACTTAGGGAGAACACTTTTATCTTGAAATTTAGTGAGATATCATCTTATAATGCTACCGTCAATCAAAGCAAGATAAGATGCATAAAAGATAAACATCACATGCAATCAATATAAGTGATATGATATGGCCATCATCATCGTGTGCTTGTGATCTCCATCTCCGAAGCACCGTCATGATCACCATCGTCACCGGCGCGACACCATGATCTCCATCGTAGCATCGTTGTTGTCTCGCCAATTTATGCTTCTACGACTATCGCTACCGCTTAGTGATAAAGTAAAGCATTACAGGGCGATTGTATTGCATACAATAAAGCGACAACCATATGGCTCCTGCCAGTTGCCGATAACTCGGTTACAAAACATGATCATCTCATACAATAAAATATAGCATCATGCCTTGACCATATCACATCACAACATGCCCTGCAAAAACAAGTTAGACGTCTTCTACTTTGTTGTTGCAACTTTTACGTGGCTGCTACGGGCTGAGCAAGAACCGTTCTTACCTACGCATCAAAACCACAACGATAGTTCATCAAGTTAGTGATGTTTTAACCTTATCAAGGGCCGGGTGTAGCCACACTCGGTTCAACTAAAGTTGGAGAAACTGACACCCGCCAGCCACCTGTGTGCAAACCACGTCGGTAGAACCAGTCTCGCATAAGCGTACGCGTAATGTCGGTCTGGGCCGCTTCATCCAACAATACCGCCGAACCAAAGTGTAACATGCTGGTAAGCAGTATGACTTGTATCGCCCACAACTCACTTGTGTTCTACTCGTGCATAAACATCTACGCATAAAACCAGGCTCTGATGCCACTGTTGGGGAACGTAGTAGTTTCAAAAAAATTCCTACGCACACGCAAGATCATGGTGATGCATAGCAACGAGAGGGGAGAGTGTTGTCCACGTACCCTCGTAGACCAAAAGCGGAAGCGTTAGCACAACGCGGTTGATGTAGTCGTGCGTCTTCACGATCCGACCGATCCAAGTACCGAACATACGCACCTCCGAGTTTAGCACACGTTCAGCTCGATGACGTCCTTCGAACTCCGATCCAGCCGAGCTTTGAGGGAGAGTTCCGTCAGCACGACGGCGTGGTGACGGTGATGATGATGCTACCGACGCAGGGCTTCGCCTAAGCACCGCTACGATATTATCAAGGTGGAATATGATGGAGGGGCACCGCACACGGCTAAGAGATTAAGAGATTAATTGTTGTGTGTATGGGGTGCCTCCCTCCTCCATATACAAAGGGGGGAGGAGGAGAGGGTCGGCCAAGGGGAGGAGGCACGCCCAAGGGGGGCAATCCTACTCCAAGTAGGATTCCCCCCTCTTTCCTAGTCCAAGTAGGAGAGGGGAAGGAAGGGGAAGAGAAGAAGAAGGAAAGGGGGCCGGAGCAAGAACTGGCGGCAACCAATGCGCTATTAGACGAGTTGGAGGCAGAGATGGAGGTGGAGGCTGACGTGGAGCAACCGGACGAGCCGGAGCTGCGGCAGCTGCCCTTGTACTTGAAGTCGGGCACAGAGATAGTGGACATCTCCAACTAGGATTAGGATAGTATAGATTGCTTGATCTACGTAGTACGTGAATTTCCCCGCTTGCATGCTTTTCTATGGATAGATTTGTAGTATGAGGTATCCGGATGCAGAGAAGCAAATTCAAGATATTGATCAAATTTGTTGCCCGCGGCTGTAGATGCTCTTGCAGAAGGTAGGGACGGGGGACGAGAAGCAGGGAGTTTGAGCATTGTGGCAACCCACTACATATGCTAGCAGTTGATACATATATTATTGGACGAAAACCCGACATCGCTTACATCAAAGTTTTACTCTCATTGAATGAAATTATAAGACATATTTTAGTTTCATGTACAAAACTTTTCACCAATATTGTTCTTGTTTTCCGGTCTATCACTGGCTTTGATATCACATATTTTGTTAAGCACGGGCGTGAACAAAAACGGCTATTATTTCATGAAGTTTTCCTACCATCCTTCTATGCCCTCGCAGCCTTGACGGCTGCCTTCTGTGCAGCGGCGGCGGTGTTAGGCACAGCCATCACAAATGATGTAGGCATAAATGATGGAGCCATAACTTACCCCTCGAAGACATCTGAATTCAGAGGCATGCATGCAGAACAGATACATGCACACATTCAAAAAGCTCTTTGTTTACTTCTGCTCACCCGAAGCACATATGTGGGCAACCAAATAAAGGCCTTAAAATGGCCACCAATTTAATGCGGGCAACCAAAGAACATGTAGATGTTTGATTTGTTGGCGGTTTTTTTGGCAGTTTTTTGCCAACCAGGTCTCAATTTTTATTTTTATTTTGAACATACCAGGCCTCAATTAAGGCATAGATACAGTGCGGACAAAAGTAACCAAACACGCCCGTAGAGCTTCTTCGTTTTAGTTGCGCCGCAGATCAAAAGCTATAGTAAACCTGCAACTCCGCCGCGCTGCATTCTGCGAGAAGGTCAGACGCGGCATGCAAGAATGGCTGGCGCTCTCAAGTCTGAGCAACATTGAACGGCTCGAATGCGTCCAGGCTTCCGAAAGGAGAGGCGGCGATCGACCATCTATCGAAGGGACCCGGGAAGCAAGCTGCAGTGCAACAGCAACACCCTCCTCCTCCCGGTTCCGGTCACGAGGAGTGCAGCGCGTGCAGGGTGTCTGCGGGCGCGGGCCGGCCTATTCTGGGTGGCACCCAGGTACGACGATCCCGACACAAACTTGTGCGAGGTAGACTGATAATCATGCCATATTCGGAGAACAAGGATCGCAATCGAGAGCATACTACACACATTTTACTTCGTTCCTGCGGAAACTATGAAACATTCATGCGTACTCAGCTCTTCTATAAGAAATGGAAATTATATATATGTATATGTTCTGAGACTGCACCGGACCCCAAGCTGGCCTTATTCTCTGGGGAACACTAGCCGTTCACGTGCCACATATGCTGTCCTACTTCTCGATCTCTGTACAAGTCCAGGTGGAATGTTGATGAGCAGTAGCGCCGCATCCGCGTGTACCAAGTAGTGCGACCACGTGGCCAGCGTACGTCCACGGCAGAGCATCAAGCCACACACTGTTCACGTGCGCTAGCTCACACACACATTACCTCCAAGAAATTCCTCCCAGAGCTCATCGAAGCTCCATGACTCCATCACATCTGCTACCACGAGCTCAAGGACAAAATGCTCCAAAAAAGAAAACCAATCCGTTGGTGTCCTCAAGGCGACACGCTGCGCAAAAGGATCTTTGCAGCAACTTGACATGCATCGCACACGTCAGATTACTGCCATGGCTTCTCTCACCGCTACTACAACCACCATATACTTGGGATTGGGATTCAAAACTCCTACTACTCGGCTGGCTGGGCTGAACCGGCGGGCCGGTGGGCGGGCCCGGCATATTCCGCTTTGAACTCCGGCCCCAAGCGCGTGAGGACACGGGCCGCACTGGCCCACCCCACCGGATGCATACGCATATGCATACATATTACTAAACGATATCTCTCCGAAAGAAGCAACCAAACAAGCTGGCGCTGCTCTGTTCCTGCTCCCCCGCATGTGTCTAAGCTAAGCTAAGCTGAGCTGAGCCGCTTGGTTATTCGGAACGATGTGTTTTTGGCGCATGAACCATCGCTTTCGCGGCTTGTCCATGTCAGCCACCCAACCCTAGTCCGGCCAGCCAGCCAGCGGCCAGTGACTAGTCCGTCCGTCAGATCACCATGCCATTGCCATGATACTGTACCACCCGGCTGGGTGGGTGGGTTCCACCTGGGCTAGTTTAGTTCCGGGAGAAAAATCCAAGAGTGTGTACCCGCTTTTCTTTTCTTGCATGCGGCGATCTGCGAAAAGGAACGGCTGATGTTGCAATGCTGTGGCCGTTCGCTATCTTGAAGGCCTTGTCTTGGAACCGTTGCGCCCCCTGCCCGCTAATGTGTCGTCGTCGTAGATTTGATGGTAAGATTTAGAAATGTTGTCGTGAGGCTTATCCTGTGAGGATGGCTTTGAGATTGTTTTCTTTCTTCTTGTATGTCGATTTGTTTGGTATTATCAACGGTAAATAATACTCTCTTTGTCCGTAAATACTTGTCGGAAAAAAGGGTATTTCCAGAGGGAGGGAGTATATAGTTGTGAGTATTTTGTTGGCAATTTTAGTTCACTCGAGATAGGTAAACATGACAATTTTCCGATAAAAGAACTAACAGGGACAAAGTTGCCACATTCTAACATCTAAAGTTGCCACCTCGCGTTAACTAAAGTTGCCATAAAAAACATTCACGATGGCATGCTTAAAATCAGAATGTTCGGGATTTTATTGAATATGCCATCAGTAAGGGAGGTTGAAACGGTGACCATAGGACAAAATGAAAGCCAACCCCAGACTTGAAAAACCTGCAGATGGGAACGCATGCGCATTTTCCCTGTAAGCAAATGATTATGATGCTGCCGAAACTGCACCACTTTTCCTCAACAAAACGCAGCGTGGCGCCGCTTGATGCTCTGTAAGGCTGTGTAACAGCCTGCGGGCAGCAGGCAGGCCGATGGGAGCTGCCGGCCGGCCGGCCTGTCCCGGCGCCGTTGAAGTCGCTGCGTATGATCAGTCTGCTCTGTGCTCGATCACGGGTGTGCCTGACAGCCAGCCATCAGTGGCTTTCAGGCGGCGCCCACAGCGTACACCGACGAGAGAGATGCCCTCCGGCGGGCCGTGCCTTTGACCGACTGTTGGACGGGAGCGGGGGGCTCCGACGGCGGCCTTCCTTCTCTAATCTCCGGCTGAGCGCCGGTGAGGTCCTGCCCTTTGCCACAAGAGCGTCAAGAACCTGCCTGTACCTCGGCCATTTGATATTCTGCTGCTTCTGTTACTGTAACTGTGTTCAGTTCTGCCACACCATGGGATGGGAGCGTGGATGTGACCAAGCTCTTCTTTACGGACATTGTTGGCTACAGCGACGGCCTCTTCTTTTCCTCGCCGCATCACTGGCCTGCTTGCAGCAGGCTTGACATATGTATGTGCCAAAGTAGTCTGATACAAGGAAGCTCCATGACCGATCACTGTGTATCCCACTAGCTCCTGCTCTCTGCGACGCAACCAGCATGTGCTAAACTCCAGCGCCATCCTCATAATAGGTTGAGCATATAATAGTCACAATGTACAACAAAGTTTCAAGTTAGAAGGCATCATCTATCACTGTTTTGCTGGTGGTAGGACCTCCCACCTCGGCTCCTTCCTCGCAACAAGATTTTCACCTAGTGGAGCATCTACTCCCTCGTTTATAAATACTCCCTCTGTCCCATAATATAAGAGCGCAGTGTCAAAAGCGCTCTTATATTATGGGACGGAGGGGGTATAAGACATTTTAGAGATTTCAGTACAGATGTATATTTAGGAACAGAGGGAGTGGTTTATAAAATCTTCCAATATCATAGTGACCATCTTCTGTAACTCATTTTCGGATGAGATTTTAGTTGTTTACAAACTGGCGACCACGGCACACGCTATCTTTCCCGTCATTTCCAAGAATGATGGAGAACATATAATCAAGTCGACAAAACATACCAACCGTTTGGATTGACAAACGGCCTTACCTTGTCAGCATTCATATGTATTATCAGTCAACTGAGGAAAGATAAAATGTTGCTAACTGGAAGTTCGACAGAAAAGAGGTGGAGTCTACACTACATACAAAATTTGAAAGGGATATGTCCCACTAAAACTGAAAGAAAAAAGGGGGTAAACTTGTCTTTGTTTGGCTTCCAAAGTTTTCTAGTATATATCTTTTGTCTACGATCTGTAGAACCCTAGGAAGCAGCTCCCTGCATGTACATCACTTTCCCAGTATGGAGAAGAGGAGTTATAAAAACAACTTGCCCTCTTGCATCTTTGCAGAATACCTGTAAAAACAAATAGATAGAAAAACAAGGACGTGAGGAATCAAAGTCAGGACAACAAATCTATACCACTGAAGAGCAGGAGAGAACACTTACGGTTTCACATTTGGTCAGGAAGCACCCTTTTGCAAAGGTGAAAAGCTCTGTTGTTTAATGATTTCCTGGCTGGACGATCCTGTTTCATGTACAAACTTGACAGATTCTGACAGCCTATTCAGAAGATTTACCAGTGCAATGACCTCATTTCGCTGCAGCTGGAACTGAATGATTACCATGAAACATTATTAGACAAATTGACATCTAAATGAACTCAAAAGGTAAAACCTGTTATTCCATAGGAAATGTAGAAAACAATACAGCAAAGCATCATGAACTGTGAGCTAGTGTCGTATAAAGACGGTACGACGAAGACTACTCTCACCAATCATACATCATATACCTTATACTATTAAGTTATACATTGCAAAGCGGTTGCGAATAAACTGCAAATGAACAGCATACCTGTTGATTCAAATTGTTCTCTCCATCAACAGAAAAAAGAATCTTCAGCGCTGTTCCAAGCCCAAGAACTTGAAGCTTTCCCCATAATCGACACTTCTCACAACCAACACAGTCCATAATTGCACTGTAAACAAAATGTTGCAGTGGGTACGGTTTCATGTTAGTGAAACGCATAATATAAATTAAAGCAGAGAGATTAAGGCACATACCTGATATTTCTAAACTGCTTCTGGATCTCCTGCTTTAACTCAGGGCCATTTTCACCTTGCCAGAGTTTTGCTTCATCAAAAGGTAATGGGCATGCAGATCTTAACTTGTGGTTGTAAAGCAATTGCCTCACTAAAGATTGTGTTTTCAAATCCTCTTCAGGATTGCCAGTGTTGTACTCTGCCTGCTCAAGGTAATCTGCCGCCTAAAAGATAGCAAACAAATTGTCACTCACGACAAGCTTTAGGCCAAAGCAACTCGACAGATTAATCTTTAAAATCAAAGATTAAGTTTTAATCAAGGAAGAAATGGGAACCTTAGTCACTGCCCGAAGAACAAATAGGTATGTGAAGTACAGATTTTCGACACGCTCTGGGTACTTCAGAACACGGTCATGCAACAACGAAAGGTTATGTCCCCACTGTAATCATATACACCAAACTTGTCAAATCAAGTACAAAAATCGTTTAATAAGCACCAAACTAAGTGTAGAGTAGTAGATAGATACCAAGTTAGCGGATTCATCAAGAAGATAGTCATAAGCAATATGTACAGATATTGAGGAGTGCAATCCTGAAATTAGCTTGTAAAGTGCCTTCTTCTCCTGGCACATATCTTCTGAAGGATCTGCGAAAATAAATGAAGTTTGACTAATGCTTGTCCAGACTATTGTAGTGATATAAGCAACGCTAGACACTACACCATTCAACTTGGCTAGGACAGGCAACTGTACCATTAGGGATGCAAGCGGGCGTCCCACATATCCGCAAATCAGTTCACTTCTGGCCAGATGATTAGCACTAAACTAGAGACGAATTTGTACTATCATGTACTCCCTCTGTAAAGAAATATAAGAGCGCTCAAACCCGCTCTTATATTTCTTTACGGAGGGAGTAGCGCTCAAACCCGCCTGCTTTGCATCCCTATGTACCATTACCATAGAAGAGAAATAAATAAGCAACACACACTGCTCATAAGCGGTTGTTTAGAGCACTGCCAGCAGACTGAAACTTGAAGGTACTTCAACAACAACAAAGCCTTTAGTCCCAAACAAGTTGGGGTAGGCTAGAGGTGAAACCCATAAGATCGCGCGACCAACTCATGGCTCTGGCACATGGATAGCGAGCTTCCACGCACCCCTGTCCAAACTTGAAGGTACTTCCTTTTGTTATATACTCCCTCCGTCCGAAAATACTTGTCGGAGACATGGATGTATCTAGATGTATTTTAGTTCTAGATACATCTGTTTTTATTCATTTCTGCGACAAGTAATTTCGGACAGAGGGAGTATAAGTATACCACAGAAGGAACCATCCAATCTTAATCTTAGAGCACAACCACACAAGTAAACTTAGTTTGAATTGTTGTGCATTCTCTAAGGGAAGGATCATGCAACTTACAGGCACATCAATGATTCATTTAATATGTTGTGGATTCAGCCATAATGTACTTACAAACAAAGGATTCTATAGGTCAACTGCCGTCAGAATGGACATGTGAGAAAAAACGGAGAACATATGCTTACATTTTGGGCAATTTTCTTTGTAGATAGCGTCCCATATCCTTCTAGCTGAATCACCAGTATAACCAGTATAACGTTCAGGATTAAGTTGAAGATTCACATAAGTCATCTCAGCTGGAACAGGGATAAATTTTTGTTAATCATCAGATTTTCAGGGACGCATAAAAAAGAATTGAAGGAAGAACGATGTACAAAAAGGAGGGTAAACAATGTACCATTATCCGTCTCATCATCTGATGTCCATGGATTATCGGTTTCAACCCACCCTTTGAAAACCTTGGTGTCGAGGGTTCTATCAACCGTGGCTTCTGGTTTTCCTTCTTGACAGATCATGTTTTCAGGAGAAAGGCCACTGTAAGGCTTCTTGAATGGTTCGGGAAATTCATTATCTGGGCACTCGCATACACTACAGTCCCTGAGCCGACACATGCCATCATCAGGCCAAAAAGGGCAGTCACACCACAACTTAACCTAAACAAGGAAATAAATAACCCAAGACTTAGAACAAATAAATGAATGGTTGTAATGTTGATTTTCAGGGATAGCATCTCTGTACAATCATACAGTAGCTAACAATTATAGTAACCACAAAACATGTAACATTGGCTATGTTATCCTTAGCAGCAGCAACATCAAATAACAAACATATATCAATGTCTTATCCTTAAAAAAAGAAAAACTGGTTCGATGCTCTATCAATTGGCTAAAAGGCCATCAACCTTATCCGAGCTAAGAATGATGTACAAAAGAAAGGGATAGGGAACCACAAGTCGCCCTAACAGACCCAACAGCTATCATCATATTATGCTCAGTCCTCCATATCAGGATGTATTCTTTATATTGCTAACGTCAAAATGCCCTAAAGGTTTGATCCTTGAGCTTAATGCTCTAATCAAGCAACCAGCACTCTTTTTCCACATCCAGCCCAATTGACAAGTAAAAAATGGCACCGTATTAATGCAAGCCAGAACATTGTAGTAAATAAAGTGCAGCAACCTAGTGGAGAATTATACAGTTGTGACCAGTCTCCCACATATATATCCAATTCCGTTATACAAATAGCAGGGCGAAAAAATTGGCTCCATAGTTATGGAGCAAATGCTCCGATCAAATATACGCTGCTACATAACTCTAACATGTGGAGCTGGCTATCACAGTTCTTAACATCGGAACATCACAATATGCACTTCCCATAAGCCAGGTCACACATAAAAAAAAACCGTTAAAAAACAGAAGAGCAAAATTTGCTTACCTTGAAGTACCTGAAGAAGGGCAGAGCGACGAGGTCCTGTAGGATCGGGTTGAGCACCTCCTCGTTGATGGCGTCCACCGTCTCGTAGTCGCAGCAGCAGTCCTCCACCATCCCCGTGTACTTCCTGGCACCCTGACGAAACACGCAGCACCGGCCGCCCCAAAACCACGTCGTCAGATCAAAACCTCCCGGAGCAGAAGGCCAAATCACGAGACCAGGGGCGGGGGGAGCCTTACGGGGCAGCCGCAGCCTCCGCCGCGCGAGAGGGACGAAATGGAGGGGAAGCTGCGGGAGCTCACGGCCACGGCGAGGAGCGCCACGAGGAGGGCCGCCGCCGCCGCCCACCATCGCCTCCGCCTCTGGCGCACGGCCCCGCCGTTCGCCGCGGGAGGGGGCCCCTCTGACATCCCGCGCCGGGTGGGTGGAAGCTTCTAGAAGCAAGCGAGATCTGACCGAACAACGGCGGCGGAGGAGGAATTTTCTCGCCGTGTTCGCAGTTGGGGCGTTGGCGGTTGGGGAAAATCGCGTAGGCGGCTGCTACTAATACAGAGGCTGCGGTGGAAGAATCCGCGTGCGTGCCTCGGTTTACCCTCTGATTGTCGGAACCGGCGATGCTGCGCACGGGAATGATGGATCGGACGGCGTGTGTAGGGCCTGGGCGCAGCTGGACGGCTGGATTTGCCCCGATGACGTGTCTGTGCACCTGTGGGCCGCGTTTGCCCAACAGCTCATTGACCAGCTCGCACGACACGTTAACTAAACTTCGCACGGTGCCGACGTCAAAAAGAGAAAAGGAACTTCGCACGGTGCCTTCGCGGGGTTGGCGTCTAGAAGAAATTTCTCCGTTCCTCTGCGTGTACACAAACTTAAAAAATAACTGAAACTTGTCATCCAAAAATAAAGTTGCCACGCTTCATAATTAAAGTTGTCATCCTCGCGTTATCAAAAACATTCGGAGGTGCCATGTGTTCGTGCCACACATGTAACGCTTATCAGGTTCTATATCAGGAGATACATCTCAAAGCTCATACAAGGACTCGAATTAAGTAAATATAACACCTAAGTCCTTGAATTTTCAAGAAGGACCCCGGACTGGAAACAAGAGCTGCAATCAGGTCCAAAACAAGATCTATCCAGATTGAGCATCTTCATCTCGGACGAGACTTACCTGCTCCTTGCTTGTGCGCCCATCCGTGCTCCCGCATACGTGGCTTGATTTGATTGGAACAAAGTAAGGGCCGACTCCATCCCCTTAAAATCAGGAGGGAAGATGATTAGATTAGAAAAAAAAAGAAAAAAAAACAGCCGTAGGATAAGGTGGAAGCATGAATGAGAATATGAAGAGGGAGCAGACAAGCCGGATCCCTTCATCTCTGGGGACGAACCACAAGTGCTCGTGGGATGGAGTGATGATGGGTCAGCAAGATCATCACAAGGTGGCGCAAGTGCTTATCGAATGGAGCGATGATGGCCACGTAATGCTACTTGGGAAGATTTTGAGTCCGTGCATCAAGGTTCTCCATTGACACATTCGTCGGCAAGATCATCGGAAGGCGACCTAAGTGCTTCTCGAATGAAGTGATGTTGGCCTACAGAATGCTACTTGAAAAAAAAAACTCGGGAATATTTTGAGTCCCTATGTCAAAAGTTCCCACATGCTCTGGTTACAAGCCAAAACTAAATGATGGAAAGGAGGGGAGTTCCATTTCGTGACCAGCGTGATGAAAAGCGAGTAATCATATAGGGTGAGCAAGTTCAACGTCGGTGCTGTGCTGGGCTAACTACAACTTGCTTGCATTTTTTTCGAATGTCCGCTGGCTCGCGTTTACACACTTTCACGTTCGTTTGTCTAAAAGACAAAAAAAATCATTCAGCGCACATTGATTTCCGTGTCCGTTTTTTGATTTTTTTTCTATTTTTTCCTTTCGGCCTGCTTCAGTTTTTCTTTCGTTTTTCTATTTTGAATATTTTTTCTCTTTTAGTCTTTTCTAGTATTTTTTTTCAGTTCACAAATCTAAAAAAATGTTCGCTTATTTTGAAAATGTTCATGCTTTAAAAAAAGTCCGGCAAATCATAAAAAATCGTGGATTAAAAAAAGTAGTGATTTTGAAAAAGTGTTCGATTGTTCAAAAAAAAGTTCATGGTTTTGAAAAAGTATTTGCGAATATTTTTGTTTGTCGGATATGTTTTTAAAATTGTGAACATTTTGTCTTTGCAAATTTGAAAGTAATGCTTATGATTTAAAAAAAGTGTTCGTGAATTCAAAAGGTGGTCATGATTTTCAAAAACAATAGTCACATATTCAAAAAATGTTCATGAATTTGGAAATTTGTTCAAAATTTTGAAAGAAAAAAAATCTGGGAGATCATAAATTTTTCATGGGTGCAAACTTTGTGTGGCTTTGAAAAATGGATCATGTATTTAAAAAATGTTCATGGTTTTGAAAAAAAAGTTTGGAAAATCACAAACTGTTGGCATATTCAACAAAATAAGAGTTTGAAAAATGTCCATGCATTCATAAGATGTTTTATATTTTTCAAAAAAAAATGAGATTTAAAAAATAATCATGATTTTAAACAAATGTAAATATTTGCGGTTTCAAAATATGTTCATGATTTGAAAGAAATGTCCAGGAAAATAGAAAATATTCGCGGTCCCAAAATAGGTTAATGATTTTAAACAATTGTTCCTCAAAAAATAAAAATTTAATAGCAAAAATAAAAAGAAAAAGAAAAAAACCTAACGCTCTGTTTGGATGTTTAATTGAAGTAAAAGAAGTAAAAGCATAAATGAAAAACGAAAATAAAAAACAAAATAAAAAATTTAGAATAAACCAAAATAAAACGAAAAATGGTGCGGGACGGTTCTCCATCCTTTTCAAAAACAGAAAAAAAAACTAAATGTAGGAGTTACTTGAGCCGGCCCAACTATAGGTCACGCCATGAGGTACATTGTACCTGTCTATTCGCTGACCCTGAAGGACAACTAAGGGAAGCTCATTGGACCGGTCTTCCCAACCGGTTCGTAACAAGAGAGATCTGGCATGTCTATGTTTGGGCCCTTGTTAGGCCTTGTAACTCACCCTTATATACTTGCAAGCCTAGTTTAGGCTCCATTCGGCCTTGTAACTCCAAAAATGTCAAATGGATGCGCCCTTGTAAAGCCTTGTACCGAACCCTTACATACTTTGTAAGCCAAGTTTGGGCTCCATTAGGCTTTGTAACTCCAAAAATGTCAAAATGGAGGTCTTCATTTGAAAACTATATCAAAATCAAACGTCTTAGGGTTTTTTTTTCAAACAATACACATATACCTAGAGACATACTAATATACATGCGTGAAATGTTTAGGTCAACTTGTAAATATGAGGCCTTTTAGCAAATGTACTGTTCATTCTTTCTTGATAAAAACTGCATGATTTTCTATTTCATCCTGAAATTTTACAGGACATACAAGATGTATATTTTTCTAAAAAAAATAAAACTCTTCAGTTTGAATTTTGCTCGGTCTCCCAGATGCCCTACTCCTGTAACTCGCCTTATATCCCCCTCAACAAAAAATACTCGCCCTTATATACTCTGTATCTGGATGTATCGCAACTGCTAAAAAAAAAACAAGTATCTGGATGTATCGCAATTTGGACTGGAAGGATTCTGTAAGATGATTCTGCAAGCTGCAAGGTGGATGGGTGGAACAGCAACAATTCAAAATATTCCAAATACTTCGCTATTGATACCAAGCCAGATCTTTGTCAGAGACGCTGGCCATTGGGCGTTGCCAACGACTTTAGTCTCATCTTGGATATGGGAAGAGGCTAGGACCACCTTATAAGGAGTGCCACGCTCCCTTCAGACTAGTCTTTTAGGATGCAATGAGATGCGCACCGAAAACGTCCGAACGAATGCTGGAGGTTGGGAGCGACGCTAACAATCTTCCCATTAGCATAGTAGTTGTTGTAGCTCATCACAGTATTGCAACATCCATCATCCATCACACGGATAAAAAAAGGGCGAACCAACCAGACAAAACGTACTTAGAAACCAGTCCATGTCACAGTACTGCAACATCTATCACACGGAGAAAAAAGATGACATGAAAAACTTAACACTATGCCCTTAGATTGTGCACACGGCGGTTCCTCGAGTCTTTATTCTTCACTGGACTGAACCCGAGGCCGAGGCAAGTTAGGCTCAGTTCAGTGGTGGCCGCCGGGGAGCTTCTCCTTGATCTTCTCCATCATGCCTTTCTTCTCGTGGGTGCCCTCAGTGGCGCCGTGCGTCCCCGCGGTGCCGGTGGTGCCTGTACCATAGCCGCCGCCGGTGCCAGTGGTGCCATGCCCGTAGCCGCCTGTCGCGGTGGTGTGCGGCTGGGTGTCCTTGTGCCCGCCAGGGAGCTTCTCCTTGATCTTCTCCATGACGCCCTTCTTCTCGTGTGTCCCCTCAGTGGTTCCGTAGGTCCCGCCGGTGCCGGTCGTCCCCGTGTACCCTGGCCCACCTGTGCCGGTGGTCCCCGTGTACCCTGGCCCGTAGCCGCCGGTGGCTGTGGTCTGCTCCTTGTTACCGCCGGGGAGCTTCTCCTTGATCTTCTGCTTCATGCCTTTCTTCCTCCTGCCGCCCATCCCGTCGTCCTCGGAGGATGACTGCACAATCGACGAGAGAAAACAAGTGAGTACACTAAAGATTGGTAGGATCATACACAATGTAAGCAAGGAATCTGCTTATGTACCGAGCTGGAGCTGGAGCTGCCAGAGCGGTGGAGGATGCCACGAGTCTTGTGCTCGGGTAGCCCACCATGAGGGTGTGTGCCAGCGGCGCCGTGGGTCCCGGTGATCCCGGTGCCGGTCGCGCCGTACCCGGGCGTGTGCCCTGTGCCATGGGTCCCGGTGATCCCGGTGCCGGTGGCGTCGTACCCGGCCGTGTGCCCTGTGCCATGGGTCCCGGTGATCCCTGTGCCGGTGCCGCCGAGCCCGGCGGTGTGGCCTGTGCCATGGGTCCCGGTCATCCCTATGCCGGTGTGGCCTGCGCCATGGGTCCCGGTGATCCCTGTGCCGGTGCCGCCGAGCCCGGCGGTGTGGCCTGTACCATGGGTCCCGGTCATCCCTGTGCCGGTGTGGCCTGTGCCATGGGTCCCGGTCATCCCTGTGCCGGTGCCGCCGAGCCCGGCGGTGTGGCCTGTGCCATGGGTCCCGGTCATCCCTGTGCCGGTGCCGCCGAGGCCGGCGGTGTGCCCTGTGCCGTGGGTACCGGTCGCGGCATGCCGCGTGTCCAAACCACCGGCGTCGTGAAACCCAGCGTCGGTGGCGCCGTGCCGAGGGGCAATTCCAGAGCCTCTATAGCCCCCAGCGTCGTGGGTGCCTGTGCCAGTGGCACCGTATCCCACCTGGCGGCCGTGGCCGCCAGTGTCGTGGGCGCCGGTGCCGGTAGACCCGTACCCACCGTGCCCAGCGCCGTGCACTCCCGTGCCGGTGGATCCCAGCCCAACGCCGTGGCCGGCGGTCACCGGGGTGCCGTACTCGTCGAGGCGGGTGGTGGGGTGGCCGTGCTGCTGGCCGTGGCCCTGGAAGTGCCCCAAGCCTTCGGTCCCGGTGACGCCGTGGCCGGCCGTCACAGGGTTGCCGTACTCGTCGACGCGGGTGGCCGGGTGGCCGTGCTGCTGGCCCTGGAAATGCGCCATCGCTTCACGGACTGCTTGCTGCGGTGAGTGTGTTCTTGGGTGTGGCTCACGGTGGATTGAATTGAGTTGTCAACTGGATGCCGATGGATTGAGGCAATGGCGGTGGCGCTGTTTTTATAGACCGTTTGAGCAGGGTCGCGCTGTCCAACGGGTTGCCACGTCGCGTGGTACGTGTACCTCCATGCAGCGCAACGTGAGGGGCGGGCGTCGGGTGTCGGGCTGGTATCATGCCTGGGAGACGCGTGTAGTGAGAGGCCTGTGATCTGTATGACGCTCGTGCTAGCCGTCGGTGGGCGGCATGGGAGACGAATCTGCTCCCTTCGGGGTCGTCTGACCCAAATCTATGTGCTATAGTGAAACGCCTCCGTGCAATAATTTCACATGCGTCTGTGATATCATGGTAACATTTGATCACATGGTGTTTTAATAACGGTGCATCAAACATCCTAGTATCTTAAACATATACTTGTGTGCGTATAATACCTGCTGGAACATCGTGGAAGTATTAAGAACACGAGAATAAAACATTCATGTTCATAGACCACATAGCGACGATGACAAGCACTAAAATGAGCCAAAGGTATGCCGCCACATCGCTTCTCCCTCACTGAAACCGGACAAATCTTCTCGTAGTAAATAGTTAAAAAATCGTCATGCTGAAAATAGCCCAATCTTTATCAGAGAACCGGGATTCACAAAGGATATCCTTTGCCTATGTGTGAGGATGGAGACGTGGCAGATGAATTTCAAAAATAAGTCGAGCCTCCTCCCAAAAACGACGCGCATGCGTACAATGCAGCAGGGCGTGTTGTAAGTCCTCGTCCATAGCCAAGCAGATCTTGCACATGCTTGTTTCTTTTATGTGGCGATACCTTAGGGTGCACTCATCCGGAATGATGCCCCTCAAAACTCACCACCAGAACACTCTGACTTTTGGGACTACTTTAAGTTTCCATACCGCATTCCACATCTGTTGTTGATCCACTGAAGTGCCGGTAATCTGCCCCTCATCTAGAGCCAAACGCTCTTTTTGATTCACTAGAGCTCGATATGCCGATTTAACAGAATAAATGCCTGATTTCTCATGTGCCCAAGCCAGAATATCCTCGCTGCCGCCCTGCCGCAGTGGTATGTTAAGAATGGCGGCATCATCGGGTGCTATAAAGATCCCTCGCACCAACTCCTGACGCCATGTCCAGTTAGTTGTGTCAATCAGCTCGTTTACGATCTAGAACGCCGTATTTGCTGGACGCAGCAGTGGAGTCATTGATATCGTGGAGGGAATCCACTTATCTTCCCATACGGAGATGGAAGTACCGGATCCGACTCGCTTCATCAGCCCGGTTTGTAGAGCTTCCCGGCCTGCAATAATCGCCTTCCAGGTAGCCGAGGAGGACTTGGGAACCGTTGCATGAAGGAAATCCGAGTCAGGAAAGTATCTTCTTCATAACCCTGGCGCACAAGGAGTTAGGATTCATCATAAATCGCCATCCGTGCTTCCCCAACAGCGCCAGATTAAACAAACGAAAGTCGCGGAATCCCATTCCACCTTTGCACTTGGGTGTAGCAAGTTTCTCCCACGCGATCCAGTGAAGGGAATTCCTGTCAATTGAGCTGCCCCACCAGAATTTTGCCATGAGCGAGGTGAGACTTTTGCACACCTTTTTTGTTAACAGAAAGCAACTCATGCTAAACGTCAGAATGGCCTGAACAATGGATTTTAAAAGTGTCTCTCTTTCGGCGCAAGCAAACAGCCTTTCTGCCCAGCCTTGCATGCTGCCTCGTGCCCGATCCACCAAATATTCAAAGGTTCCACTATTTATCTTGCCAATAGCAGTGGGTAGACCGACGTAGCGTTCTGAAAAAGCTTCAACTTGGACTCCAAGATGTTGCTTCAATCTTTGTCTAAGAGCCGTCGGCGTGTTTGGGCTGAAGAATATAGAGCTCTTACTCCTGTTGACACACTGTCCAGAAGCATCCCCATATATTGCAAGGATATCATTCAGCCTAGCCGCGCTCTCCTCATTCGCCTTGATGAAGATGAGTCTATCATCAGCGAATAGCAGGTGATTCACCCATGGTGATCTGAAGTTCACTCGGATACCCCTGTCAACAGAGTCCCCGTAGTATTTCAGAAGTGAGGTAAAACCTTCGGCGCAGAGCAAGAACAAATAAGGGGAGATTGGGCACCCCTGCCGAAGCCCTCTGGATGGGTTGAAATAAGGTTGCAGTTCTCCATTCACGCGTACAGAGAACCTAACAGACGTGACGCACTTCATGATCAGCCTGACCAGATTAGCATTGAAACCCAGCTTCAAGAGTATGGCTTCTAGAAAGTGCCATTTGACTCTATGGTAAGCCTTCATCATGTCAGGTTTGATCGCACAAGTGTAGTTCTTCCCTTTCTTCCGTCGCTTCATCGTATGAACACTTTCAAAGGCAACGAGAACATTATCTGTGATCAGACGACCTGGGACGAAAGCACTTTGTTCCTCACTGATAATATCGTCCATGCATACTCGCAGTCGGTTAGCTATAACCTTTACCGCCAATTTGTATAAAACCGGACAAAGAGCAATTGGTCGATATTGTGAGATGCTTTGGGGGTGACGTACCTTGGGGATCAATGTGATGGATGTGTCGTTGAGACCCACTGGTAGTTCACCTCCATTAAGAAAAGCCAGCACCGCTTGTGTTACTTCGTCTTGGAGCAACTTCCAGTGGCGTTGGAAAAAACCCGCCGTAAAGCCATCCACCCCGGCGCCTTAGATGGAGCCATTTGGAACAGTGCATGCTGAACCTCGGCTGACTCATAGGGTTTGCTCAGAAGTTCATTCATCTCCGGCGTGACCCGAGTGGGCACATGCGATAACAGCACATCAGTGTCATTGGCACCCTGCGAGGTGTAAAGTGCTTGATAAAATGCTAATATCTCAGCCTTATCCTCTGTTTCATTGGCACAAGTAGAACCATCGTTTCTCTTGAGACCCGATATACGATTAGTTCATTTCCGTTGTCTAGCTTGTGCCTGAAAATATGCCGTGTTACGATCGCCTGATCGAAGCCACGGAACGCGGGATCGTTGCCGGGCTATTTTCATCACTGTGATGTGGGCAATATGGATGTCTCGCAATCGATTGACTCATGACAAGGAAGGGTGGGATCCAGCCTCTTCAGTAAGGAAAATACGAGAGGATCTCGCCATTTTGGATATACCCGGGCAGCTCACTTCACCACTGCCGGGTTATGGATGGCAACCCCCTGATAACCCATACATAAAGATTAATACAGATGCCGTTGTTCATCTCGACGGCAGGAATGCAGGGCTGGGGGGTGTTGCACGCTCTTCATCGGGATTCAAGGGTGCATGGTGTAAGCCGTTCTCAGGTGTCACGGACCCCCTCATCGCGGAGGCTTTGGCGCTGAAGGAAGAAGTGAGATTCGCAATATTGCGAGGCTACACGCATGTGATCATGGAGACCGACTGTCTAGAGGCAGTTAACCTCTGGAATACTCGCTACATCGACCAGTCGGTGATAGCACCTATCTTGTCTGAAATTGGAGAGCTAGCTCCTAGTTTTATTTCCTTTAACATTCAACATGTAATAAGATCAGCAAACAGTCCCGCACATCTATGTGCTAAGCGCGGTACTACGCTTAATGTGACTGAGAGCTGGTTGACTGCTCAGCGAATGCTTTTGTTGAATAAAGCTCTCTGAAGTTCCCCGCAAAAAAATCGTCGTGCTAAGACCACAAAGGACCAACGCACTAGAACAACAACCGCCGTCGATGAAGAGAAACGTAGATCAGAATGATCCAATTTGTAGACACATGGACGTAGACGAACCTCCAAAGACAAACGACGACCAGATCGTGTGAGATCGACGGGAGACACATCTCCACACACCATCCGACTATTCAAGGTGCATCACCGAGACGTGGGCTAGGATCATTATGAAGAACCTTATTCCATTTTTAAAAAGTCACCGCCGCCTTATTTTTATGAGCAGGACACAAACCCTAAACATACTAAAAAAAGCCGAAACAAAGCATGAGTCCTTCCGCCGGCAAGGGTCGGGATCCACTGCGTCTTCATCTATATCTATACCTAATAATAAAGGAGCTATGAATTTTTATCACCGTAATTTTGTCCTTTTTGGTCCGTCCACCTTGTCTATACTAGTAAGCTTGCACGTGCAACCCACGTCTCGATCGAAGTAGCCTATTAAAATCACATGAGTATTGAATTCTTAATTCATATTCTAGAAATTTGGGGAAAAATAATATCTATAGTGCCTGATGATCCCACATGTCTTTTGATGATGTAATTTGAAGTTCAAGAAGACCAAAATGATTGTATAGTAAAGATTTCAGGATATCTAATTTTTCTTGTCTGAACTTGAAGGACTTATAATAGGTATAGGTATTGCCCAAGTGAGCATGGCTGCAAATTTTTAATAAATATAAAAAATAGTTGTCCTGGAAAAACTAAATCCGTTCCCTCTTGGGTTCGGGCTACATGTTATCTTCACAAGTTGAATTGTTGAGCTTGACTACAACGCCACCAGTGGGAACACGGCGAGCTAGAAGAATTCGCCAGTAGTCAGGACTATTTTGCTCCCATTCTGAGTTTGTCTCATCTCATGTAGTGCAACATATTGATGTACAAAAATGAAGAAATGGAATTTAACATTTTTGTATGACACAGATGGCATGCAGCAAGCCACAGTTTCTCCTAAGCTAACCTTAGCTCTGGAAGGATTAAACATGAATTAAACTTTTCATATCAACATCCTAACTATGGAGAAAAGTCTAGTGTTCTAGAATGATAAACTGTACAATAAGGTAAAAAGCCCTTAGTAGATCATGCGCTAGAATAATAATTGGTTAGCTAACCAGGAAAAGAACACGCGAAATTTAGGAAGACAAAAGGCACACAAAATAAATTTCTGATGAGATGAATATACCTTTAGGAAAATAAATCGCACCAATATCATGATGGACACACAAGTAACTTGGTAGGTTTAAAATGAAGGAAATGCATAATGTGATGCAACTATTAGTACATATTCCATTTGAAGCAACCTTATGTCAGTGAACTCACAAAAGAGGGGGGGAAATAACATACTGAAAATGCTAAATACTCGAATTTCCATGATAGCCATAGTGACTCACTTCTTGTGTAATGAAACTTCAGAGGTGTTCTTTAGAAAGAAAATGATTAGGGGAAGACCTGAAATACAGATACAAAATTGTCAAGTTACCTATCATCATGGTTATCGAATCACGCAAACTCTATACACAACATGCCTGCCATATTTGGCTGCCGAGCTTAAGCTCCTCCTCCATCCATTTTAGAGCCCCATTCTTAAAATAAAACAGGGTTATTGTTCGTGCATAAAAATCTGATCATTCTACAAAGGGGGAGTGGTAGTTAAAAATTAATTCAGGAGCTATTATCAATATAAATAAGAAGAAAAGAGAGAAATTTATTGTTAGCACTGATTCTGTACAATGTAAACTTGTCATAGTCTGGATCCTCTTTTATTTGGCCACTATTAGCAAAAAGTAGATTTATTTTTAGTTGCAACTATTAACAAACGTATTGGTAGACCACAAATTAAATCGTCTTATTGTTTAACATGTATGGCCGCAAGCCCTAACAGCAAAAGAAAATAAAAAACAGTTGTTGCAGCTAATTGTCGGAACTGCATGTATACATAGAACAGAAGAAAAAATTGGCAAAAAGTGCACTGATGATGGGCATATGTTTCCCCAATTGACATGTGGAAATTGTTGTTAGTGATTGGACCAAATGCACTGGCCAATTTGTGCCAGCAACTATGAATCAAAGATGGAAAAACAAACTCACCTGATTGAGCATCAAGCGACAAAGAATACAGTTGCAAATACTCCACGGATAATGGCGCAGAGCATTGCGTAATACATGAGTTATCTAGTTACGGCTGGTGTACGTAGGAACTTATTCTGAATTTTCTAAAACCCAAAGGTAGATTTCAAATAGACTTCTTCCAATCTAGAAGTCTAGAAAGCCCGACCAGTCCGAAAAGTGATACTGTAATTAAAAGAAAAAACATATATGTATCAGTACAAAGAGAGTTTTGTTTACGACAACACATGAAAAATATAGTGCTAAATCCTTGTAATAGCATCTATGACAACCATATAGAGATTTCAACAATAAAAAATAAAAAATGAATGATAAAGGGATCTACATGAAGCAACAATGGTGTAAGATCATGGAGAAAAGTAAAATATCTGGGATCTTCAATCTTGCAGGCACACATAGCGTTGGCCTTGTTTCCTGCGGATCGTCGTTCTGTTAGGAACATTTGGCTTCAGGCCTTTGGCTCTTCACCTCAAACCATTTTCTTTAGTAAATAATATGCAAATAAACCCACATCGAACCCATGAGTTGGCGCGGCGATGGTCAGCCTCGGCTGTGACCTCGTTAATCTAGCAGGTACAGTTTGGCGATTACTGAGAGCAGCTTCGGTGGTGGCCCATCTTCCCAGATGCCATGGAGGATTGCAAGGGAACGACCAGAGATGGGGAAGCGGTGCTGGGGTAGAGCTCTTATGTTGGAAAAGGACAAGAATACATCATATATTTGTCATGCTTATGGTCATAAATTTGTTATACGCACAAGGATACTTCAAGAGAAAAAAACTATCATCTGTTAATTCATGGAAGTACCTAAGCAAAATCCCTACCGATGATCCACTTCCCGTTTTGAAAATGTTGATGACCAAAGTCTATATGAAGTACTGAAATTTCAATAAGTGTGCTTAGTAAAGGTTATGTTGACATACCTAGTTTCATTGGGGGTACATGAAATTAGCAGTCACCTGGACGTACTTCCCTTCATGACACCAGCCGGGCCTCCCCTGAATCCATACATGGTGCTGCCTTTTTGCACGCTCCCGCGGGTAATCAGATCCACAACACCAACCATGACAAGTCAACGATAAGAATTATTCAGGAAACACATCAAAGCAACAAAATCGAAAAAGATCTATCCTCATATTTTCCATCAGAGAAGAGACTGACGCAGTGCACTAACACCTTTTTAATTCAATTACGAACACCTATTTCCAATTTCAATTGGTCTCAGCTAGTGCTAAACAAACGTGCAGCTAGAGATCACTCGCACTTACCAAAAACGTTGCAGATCACATTCTGCCCCCCTAGAGCCTAGCCACCAGAAAGCACGAGGCTGATCTTGAGCAGCTTCGCTGCGACCGGCTCAGCCGAAGGCTGGCCGTACAAGTTGGGGAACAGCTTGGCGATCTCATATGCGACAGATCGAGTCAAGGCCGTCAAATCCCAAATTCAAAGAAGTCCAGACCGCGATTCTGCTGGTCAAGGTCCGGGAGAGACGCATCCAAGGAAATAGGGAGTTCATTACTCACCGGGGCTTCCCGCGGCGGCAGTGGTGGGCCCGTCGGCGAGCGTGAAATGGAAGTGGAGGACGGAGGGGAGGGGCAGCGTGTGCTGATGCGGCTCGTCTGCACCTCGCTGTACACGGCGGCGGCTTGGGCGGCGACCTGCGGCGAAGGGCGCGGCGGCTCCCGCGGCCCGCGGTGAAGGGCGGCTCCGGCAGTGGCTCGGCGACCTGCGAGCGGCGGCTTCGGGGCGGCGACTCAGCGACCTGCGGCCCGCGCCCGGCTGCGGGAGGAGGAACGGCGCGGGGGCGTGAGGTCGTGCGCGAACGGTTTCTTTTTTTTTAAGGCGGGTCAGGGTTTGGGTTAGCGATCGATGATCGATGGATTGTTGGCTTAATGCGTGGTTTGCAGAGTTAAACACCGAAGGATTAAGGGCCATTGGATTTTGCTGATGGATGGATGAGATGATTTGGTTCTCCGCCCTCTCTTTTTTTTATCTTTTACAGAGATTATATTTTCTATATCCTCGAGATGGTACTAATCTATATAACTGCCCATACAGTAAAAGCATCACTTTTTTAGGGGTACAAAAGCATCACATTCGTTGCATTCCTACCGACTTGGGCCTGCAGGCTGGCCCATTGGCCCGGCTACAGTGCAATACGAGAAGGAAAAAAATACCCACGCGTGTGTGAGGAATCAAACTCGCAACCTTCCATCCTGATCCTGTACTATATAGACGCCAACCAACTGAACTAGGCTAACCGATGTCAATTGGTAGCTGTTGGTATTATTATCAAAGAGTACCACCTTGCCCTTTTAAAAGCACAGCCATCAATTTATATATGTGTTCAAATTACCTATCATCAATCATCTTAATATAAGCCAGCTCGGAAATTGGTGATCAAAGGATGAGGAGTTGGTGCCCAGAAAGAAATAAAAGTAAGGATTCTCGAGAAAAAGAAGGACGAACTATGTACGGCAGAAATATTGTGGGCAATCGAATGAGGCCAAAAAGAATCACTACTACTCCCTCCGTCACGGTTTAGAAGGCGCGCTTGGAAATTCTCTGGGACCTAGGTGGTTATCTATTGGTTGTGGGATGGGCTAAAAAATAGCATTCACATTACGCATGCATATAGAAATAGTATATCAGAGTACTAATTAGCTACTAGAAATAAATGCAATGTGCCCTAAACCTTGTTTATTGTAGAAATACACGTAAATTTAACTGTGCCTTCTAAATCATGACGAAGGAAATATTGTAGAATAATTAAGGAATGGGATTCCGAATGCTTGCTTGAGAAATATGGTCGCATGCGTGCTGCATAATAAGAGGATTCCTAAAAAATATGGTGGGCAACTAAATGAGATAATTACACCCACTGTCCTTGTACTCTCGGGCATGTAACAAGATGGTCCTCGGACTCGCGGAATGCTTCACTACAGCCTTCAAATTCATGAACACGCTCCAATACGGTTCTGGCTACATCTCTCGCTGGCCGCTATGCCCCGCACGTAGATGCCATATCAGCAGACATTAGAAGTGCAGGTCCCACATGTCAGCAGAGAGAAATAACATAGTAGAAAAATAAATTGGATGAAGATGGGTCAAACATAAGACTTCATGACATGAGAAGTGCATGGATGAACCCGGGTACATATGAACCCACTTTGAAAAACACATTTCTAAATTAAAAAATCTGGAAAAAAAATTGCATGGGTACGTCTTCATGTTCTATGTGCGTGCATAAAGTTTCACGGGAAAATAACTTTTTTTGTGGCCTGTGCAAAAAAGGCAAAAAATTATGTCGTGAAACACTATTTAGAAGCACTGAAATTTGTCTTTTTTGCGGAGACAAAACAAAAAGACATTTTTTCATAAAACTTTGTGCCGCGTACACACATTTGCGAACATGTATGCGTGATATTTTCTTTTGATTTTTTTTGACATTTTAAAACATGCTTAAAATGCATTTTATGAAAGTGGGTGCGTATGCCCATGGGTTCAGATGATGCCCTCTCTTCATGACATTTTTTTTCGAGCGTACGCCAATGGCGTACCATATCTTTATAGAAGGTAGAAAGAGTATTTACAAGATGTGCCGTTCGAATGCGCACATTCGGTCGGACACACAACCTTTATCACCCACACCTACAAGCAATACCCTATGGTTACTCTCTCACAAAATGTTGTAGACCACCAACTCCGCCCACCGCTTGCTTCCATTCTGCTAACTCTGTTAAGATCATCATGGCCACCTCCCTCGGTCTCCTTTGGTGGTCCGTCCTGCAGAACACCCTCGCATTTCTCTGCTTCCACAGTGCCCATATTGTCGCAATGAATACCGTGTCAAACCCTCTCTTCTCCGCCTTGTGGTAGTTACCTCTCTCTCTCTCTCTCTGAGCCACCATTGCAATGTTGTGTCCGTCGATTGCAGGCCATTTACTTGAATCCTTATAGTGTCCCAGATCGTGTACCAAATCTCCCGCGCATACGTACACCGAGCCAATATATGGTCTGCATCATCTTGGTCTTGCAAGCATGTGTAGCAAGGAGAAGCCTCATCTTGTAGACCATGTCTTGCTCGTCGGTCCGATGTCCATATCCTGTATTGCATTGCCAGCCATGCAAAGATTTTGCACTTAAGCGGTGCCCAACTCCTCCAAATACACTTGGCCATTGGGGATCTCGGTAAGGAAGAGCAGAGGTTGTTGTAAACGGAGCGCGCTGAGTATCTGTCTGATGCCGAGCATGTCCAGCTGAAGGCATCCGGTACCTCCGTGTCCCTTCTCACAGAGGCGACAGCCTGACACAGGTGCATGCACTGCAGCTGCGCCATAAAGGAAGATTCCGGCTGGCACTCAATCACCCATTTGTTGTCCATCATGGCTTGTTGCACCATGCGGGTATTGGTCGTTCTAGGTTGCACCGTATCAAGCAGCAGAGGTGCAATATCAGCCACATCAAATCCGTGGATCCATCGATCGCGCCAAAACAGCACCCTGTCTCCCGTTCCCACCTCGATGCGCACGAGGTTGTCGAACACCACACGAACTTCTCGATCCTCGGTCCTAGGTAGTCCTTGCCACGGTCTGTTCGGCTCTGTCCTACGAAGCCATTCCCATCTGACTCTTAAGGTGATAGCTTGTAACTTCAAGTTCTTGATCCCTAGCCCACCATAGCACTTTGGTCTGCAGATGGTGTCCCACGCGACAAGGCATTGGCCACCATTCACCTTCTCCTTTCCCGCCCAAAAGAACGATTTCATCCACTTTTTGGTATCCTCAAACACCCAAGCCGGTGCATCCACAATCATAACGTGATGTAGTGGCCTTGCCGATATTACTGACAGAACCAGTATGAGTCTTCCGGGGCGCTGTATTAATCCTCTTTGCCAAGCTGGAACAAAGTGTCACACTTGATCGAGCATGAGCTACAGTCGGTCCTAGTGAGGTTCCTTATGGTAACTGTAGCCCAAGGTATTTGCATGGGAACTCCGCAAGCTTGCAATGCAGTAAACCTGCCACCCTTTGTTTATCCTCCAAGTATCCTCTTATCACCACCGTCGATGATTTCCGATAGTTTACATGCAGTCCCGAGGCCTCCCCAAAAGCATCCAACGCCGCTCTGACAAATGCAAGCTCTTGAGCGGTAGGTCTGATAACAAGGCCACATTGTCTGCGTAGATCGAAATCCTTTGTACTGACGATATACCAGGTAATGTGCTAAGCATGCCTTGCTCTAAAGCCTTTTGCACAAGCACCCTGAGCACATCCATTACCAAGATGAAGAGCATAGGAGAGATGGAATCCCCTTGGCGCAGCCCACATGCATATCCAATGCTCTTTCCTGGGATTCCATTCACAATCACCTTCGTGCTTGCAGTTTGTAGCAAGGTTGCCATCCAAGTCCTCCATTTCAGTCCAAACCCCTTGGCAATCAATACATAAAAGAGAAAAGGCCAGGACAGCGAGTCAAATGCCCTCGATATGTCAAGCTTGAGAAAAACTCCAGGTTGCCTGCGAGCATGTATCTTTCTGGCCACTTGTCGAACGAGTAGGAAATTATCATGTAAGTGCCTTCCCTTAACGAATGCCGACTGGTTTGTCTCCACAATCCTCGGCAGTTGCTTCTGTAGGCGATTTGCTAGAACATTGGCAAAAAGCTTAGGTACACTATGTATTAAGCTGATAGGTCGAAAGTCTCCAACCTCCTCAGCATCCGATCTCCTTGGGATGAGAACAATGTGCTCCTTGTTTAATTTTGTCAATCCCCTACCATCTCCCACATAGAACTTCATCATAGCAGCCATGACGCCCCCGTTGATAATTGGCCATGCCCTCTGATAAAAAGCCATGATGTATCCATCAGGTCCTGGTGCCCAGTCCGAAGGCATCTCCTTAATCACGCCCCAGACCTCTTCCTCCATAATTATTCCCTCAAGGTCGCTCAAATTATGTTTTCACATTCCCAGGAACTGAAGGTCAATGGAATGTCTCTCGCACGATCTCTTCCTTAAGTTGCCGATCCGTAATGATATCTCCATCTCACTTGATGTGTGTAATGAAATTTTTTGTTCTCCGTCCATTTGCCACCGCTTGAAAGAGTTCTGTGTTCACGTCTCCTTCTTTTATCCACCTCATACGCGATCTTTGACGGTCTATCGTGCGTTCCAGCACAGCAAGTCCCAGAAGTGCATGTTTCAGCGTACGTCGCAACCAAATCTCTGCTGTCTCAAGTGAGCGTTGTTCTTGCGCTATGTCCATCATGTGTATTACCCACGTAGCCACTCGCATGAGTAGCTTGATGTTGCCTATCTTTCGTTGGCCCCAAGCTTGAAGATATATGGCTGTGTTTCTTAGCAACGCGTCCAGACGCTTGTAGGGGTCAACAATCTCTGGATCACAAGCCCAAGCCTCCTTGACGCCCCCCTCAAAGCCTTCCAGCTTCGTCGAGAGCATCTCGAATCTAGATCTCCTTTTGGTGCAGAAACCAACGCTCGTAGTCAAGAGTATGGGTGCGTGATCCGAGACATCCGTCGACAGAGCTTGTAACAGATAATCTGTATTATCTTGCTCCCAGTCCACCATGTGAGAACGCGGTCAATTTTTGTCAGTGATAGCTATGTTCCGCGACTTTGTGGACAACCAGGAGTTAAAGGAGATGTACATGCACGGACGTAGGTACACGTGGTCAAATGAAAGGGGAGCACCTACTCTGACAAAAACTTCATGACATCTGACACCACGAGCAAGCCACCCATTCAGACTCTGCATCATGTTTAACACGGATCACAAGTTTTATATAATTTGTCAAATCACTTGCCTTCAGCAGCACCATAATTGGTAATTTGCCGGTTAGGAGCATAGCGTATCTCTTTTTCTATCTTCAAGCTATTATTCCAGCGGTTTTAATATCATTTTACCCACAAAAAGGTTTTAATTTATTTTTTGATAGAAATATTGTGTTTATATTTATTTGTTTGACAATATAATTTTTACATATAATCAAAAATAATAATGTGTATTTTAAATCTTTATTGTATTTTTGTTATTTTGTAAGAGGTAAACAAGAATATTTTTCTACAATTTATGTGGATTTAAAAAGAAGAAATGTAAGGAAAAATTTGTATATCTCCATTCAGGACCACAAACAAGCATAGTTATTTTTCCTCCTCATTGTATTTTTAAAATACAAAACTACTAAAAAAACTAGAGACGTGTATTTTGAATAATGTCCCTCGTGGTTATAGAAAATGGTTATTTCCCAATTATATGCCCAACTATCTTTTTATCAAGTTTATATATAGTTTTTCTTTTTAGCTTTTCAATTAAAAATAAATTTAAGAAAAATTATTATAATTACTAATACTCCATTATTGTGTATTTAAAATCTTTGTTTTATTTTCATTGTCGAGTAACTTGAAGAGGTAAACATGAACTTTAATAAAATACATGGATTTAAAAAATAGATTTAAAATTTTTGTATATATTTGTTATATTTTATTTAAAATGCATAATTATTAAAATAATTGAAACATTTTCGAAAACAATTCTGAACATTTTTTCAAATGCACAAACACTTTATTTACGTTTCATGACAAATATAGTTTTCTCTTACATTTTTTCAAATGCGACATATATAAACCAGGAAGGGAAATAAACGTGAACTGAAAAAAAGTAAAAAAGAAAATCGATGCAAAACGAACCTCAGAATAGTGGCCTGGGGAGGTAGGTAAATGCACTCTATATAGGCTTCTAAGAGCACCAATAGCAGACCCCGCAAAATCCCGACCCGCAAACCGCGTTTGCAGTTCGACGAAGATCTCGTTTGCGGGTCGAAAACGTGCGCAGTCGAACAAAAACCGTATATGGCATTGCATAATTTTTAAAAAAAGTTTCACCGGAGAAATTGCAACCATAGTAGTATTGGGGAACGTAGCATACAATTTTAAAAAATTTCCTACGATCACGCAAGATCTATCTAGGAGATGCAGCAACTAGAAAGGGAGAGTGTGTCCACGTACTCTCATAGACCGAAAGCGGAAGCGCTAGTTTAATGCGGTTGATTGATACGTCTCCAACGTATCTATAATTTTCTATTGTTTCATACTGTTATATTATCAATCTTGTATATTTTATAATTATTTTATAGTCATTTTATATCATTTTTGGTACTAACCTATTGACATAGTGCCAAGTGCCAGTTGCTGTTTTTTGCATGTTTTTACATCACATAAAATCAATACCAAACGGAGTCCAAACGCAGCGAAACTTTATGGAGATTTTTTATGGACCAGAAGACACCTAATGGGCCAAGGTTGCACCTAGGGGTGTGCTCCAAGGAGAGCACAACCCACCAGGGCGCGCCAGGAGGCTCAGGCGCGCCCTGGTGGGTTGTGCCCACCTCGGGTGCCCCCCGAACCGCCTCTTTGCTCTATAAATATCCCAATATTTCAGAAACCCCAGGGGAGTCGATGAAAATCAATTCCAGCCGCCGCAGAGTCTAGAACCACCAGATCCAATCTAGACACCATCATGGATGGGGTTCACCACCTCCATTGGTGCCTCTCCAATGATGCGTGAGTAGTTCTTTGTAGACCTTCGGCCCGTAGTTAGTAGCTAGATGGCTTCCTCTCTCTCTTTTGATTCTCAATACAATGGTCTCTTGGAGATCCATATGATGTAACTCTTTTTGCGGTGTGTTTGTTGGGATTGGATGAACTTTGAGTTTATGATCAGATCTATCTTTTTATATCCATGAAAGTATTTGAGTTTCATTGATATGTTTTATGCATGATTGCTTATAGCCTCGTATTTCTTCTCTGATATTTGAGTTTTGTTTGGCCAACTTGATCTATTTATCTTGCAATGGGAAGAGGTGCTTTGTAGTGGGTTCGATCTTACAGTGCTTGATCCCGGTGACAGAAGGGGAACCGACACGTATGTATCGTTGCTACTAAGGATAAAACGATGGGATCTATATCTACATAGATAGATCTTGTCTACATCATGTCATCGTTTTTATTGCATTACTCTGTTTCTTCATGAACTTAATACACTAGATGCATGCTGGATAGCGGTCGATGTGTGGAGTAATAGTAATAGATGCAGGCAGGAGTCGGTCTACTAATCTTGGACGTGATGCCTATATAATGATCATTGCCTGGATATCGTCACGATTATTTGAAATTCTATCAATTTCTCAACAGTAATTTGTTTACCCACCGTTTGCTATTTTTCTCGAGAGAAGCCACTAGTGAAACATACGGCCCCCGGGTCTTTTTCTCATATTATTTGCCTTTACGATCTATTTGCCTTACTTTTATTTTTAGATCTATTAAACCTAAAAATACAAAAATACCTTGTTGCAATTTATTTTTATTTATTTTATTTGACGTTCGATCTATCAATCTACTATGATTTATTCACGTCCGTTTGCCAATTTTTGGCGCTGTTACCCGAAAGGGATTGACAACCCCTTTAATAGGTCGGGTTGCGAGTATTTGTTATTTGTGTGGAGGTGCCGTTTACGTATTGTTGCTTGGTTCTCCTACTGGATCGATAATCTTGGTTTCATCACTGAGGAAAATACCTACCGTCACTGTGCTGCATCATCCCTTCCTCTTTGGGGAAATACCGACATAGCTTCAAGCCGCATCAAAAAGACTGGCGCCGTTGCCGAGAAGGATCTTAAAACATATACCAGGTTTCTAATCACAAATCTCATCTTCTCGCAATTTACATTATTTGCAATTTGCCTCTCATTTTCCTCTCCCCCACATCACAAAAAATTTGCCCTTTTATTCGCCCTCTTTTTCGTTCGCCGTTTTCTCGTCAGATCTATCTTTTGCTGGCAATCATGAGTGATTTCGTTATGGCACCAATAGATGATGACCTAACTCCTAAGATTGGACATATGGGCAATCTGGATGCTAAAACTTTTATCTTGGGGCAAGGGAATGTTATGGGTGACGAAGCTATGTACCTGGGGTAGGGTCATGGATCTGTTCAAGATACCCTCCCCAAGGACATCCCTAAAGGTACCAGGAGCATTCGAAGAAAAATCATCATCCACTTGACCATGAAGTTATGTTCCACTCGACAATCCTGAAGACACTCGACCGTATAGATAATCACTCGACTACCAGAAGATCTAGAGCCTCTCCACTCTACAACGGTCGGGAATTAAGTCATAGCTTTAATGGTCATTATGTATCTTTATTGCAGGCGTTACCAGTAATGTCTCCATCTTTATGTACCTTAAACCCCTTTGTAACTGAGGGCGGGAGGGGTCTGGCGAACTCTATATAAGCCACACCCCTCCGCAGGGACAAGGGTTCGCACTTTCTGTAACACACACGCATATAATCCAGTCGACCGCCTCCGGGATCCGAGACGTAGGGTTGTTACTTCCTCCGAGAAGTGCCTGAACTCGTAAAACTCCCGAGTACAACTCCTCCAAAGCTAAGATCTTGCCTCTACATTCCTACCCCATTCTACTATCAGACTTAGAACCACGACAGTTGGCGCCCACCGTGGGGCAGGTGTCTTTGCGACTTGTTGGAGAAGTTGCGATATTTTCCGATCTTCATCGACATGGTTTCAGGCGGAGGTTTGGCCAAGGGCCACGAGATCCGTCTCGGTGCGCTCGTATTCATCGCCGACGCCTCCGCTTGGCTCCAGGAAGCGCCACTCGACGTCGAGGCACTCCCCGTCCGCGGGGCAACGCACTTTCGCGCGTGCGTCCATGGCATCCTCCTTCGGCAGCCGTCGACTCAGTATCAGTCGGCTCCCGTGCCGACCTCCCTCCCCGCAGCCCGCCGGGGCAAACGTTCCAGTCGGTCGAGGCTTCAGCGGTGGGTGAGGCATGCGGTGGCTCGCCAATCGGCCACCCCCAGGTCGCGGCAATCGAGCATGACGAAACTCTCTACGGCCTGTTCGACTGGCTTCGTAGAGACTGCATCCGAGTGCGACAGTAGCGACCCCGCGACGGAAGTTTTGATGGTCAATGGACCACGTAGTCCTCCTAGCTTCACCCGTGAGGACGGAGGCGATGGTGGCGGCGATCCGTCGCGTGTCCACGAAGAGTACCGGCCCGAACCCCTCTCTTCACAGAGGAGGGAGGAACTTCGCCGCCAGAACATGGATGCACTTCACACTCCTATCGTTGGAGAAATCCCTGAGGCTCAGGCCTTGGAGGAGGCACGCCTAGCCAACTTGGCTGAGCGCACTCAACTGGAGAACCTCCAGCGCGCACTCGACGAGCGTGCTTGGCAGCGTATCCCCGAGTCCAGTCGACGCCAACTTTTTCCGCCTCCGACTCAGGTATACCGAACCCCGATCCAGAATCTCGCAGTTGCGGGCCGAATAGCGGAGTCAATCCAACCTTCCCAGTCAGAACCTGGTCGACGTCTGGTGCAGATCCGAGCCTTGCTCCGTGCGGCGGGAGAGCAGAATACAGCAGTATCTCAGTCGCGGAATAGGATCCATAGCAGATCCGTGGTGGCAGACACTGTCCAGTCGGCTCACAGTCCGAGATCGCCTCCGAGGCGTGAAGGACGTGGAGACCGGCGGGACCAGTACAGAAGCCGCGAGCAGTATGATCACCGACTCGATCACGACGATCGTCATCGAGTGCCCACGCCTCCCCCAAGGAGTGGATCATACGTGCCTCAGCAACAGGATGACAGACGCCCTCACAGTGGTGGGCGAAGGATTCCAGTCGACCCCAAGGAGCCGGGCTTTGATGCGAGATCTATTCTCGTTCAAGGTCTGGTCGACAGAAACAGAGCTCACAGAGAAGGTCCCGACAGAGATTTTCCAACCAGCAGCAGAGTGCATGTCTCAGGACCAGAGTGCTTCAGCAGAGCCATCAGGGCTGTGGTGATTCCTCCCAACTTCAGGTTGGCGACTGGAGTCAGTAAGTTTACTGGAGAGTCCAAGCCTGATACTTGGCTTGAAGATTACCGATTGGCTGTTCAGATCGGTGGTGGCAATGATGAAGTGGCCATGAAGCACCTTCCTTTGATGTTGGAGGGCTCAACCAGAGCGTGGCTGAATTAGTTAGTGCCTGGTAGCATTTATACTTGGGAAGATCTTGCCCGAGTATTTGTCAGAACATTTGAAGGTACTTGCAAACGGCCAGCAGGGTTGACAGAATTACAATGTTGCGTTCAGAAACCGAATGAAACTTTGAGAGATTATATCCAGAGATGGATCACATTGCACCACACGGTGGAGAATGTGTCTGATCATCACGCAATTTGTGCCTTTAAAGAAGGCGTCAAATATCGGGAGTTGAATCTGAAATTCAGTCGGACAGGAGATATGACTCTGACTCGGATGATGAAAATTGCCACCAAGTACGCCAACGGCGAAGAATAAGACCGACTCCGGAGTGGCAAGCACAAAAAAAGTCGCCCACGAAACCGGAGGAGGAAATTCCAGTCAGAAGCAGAAGCGCAAAGCCGAACCAGCCGCTCCTGGTGAAGCCTTAGCCGTGACTCAAGGAAAGTTCAAGGGGAAGCCCAAAGGGCCATGGAACCCCAAGAAAGTAAAAGATCAAGATGGAAATGATGTGCTGGATTTACTATGCCACATTCACACCAAAAAAGATGAAGAGGGTAATTTCATTTACCCGAAGCATACCACTCGACAGTGTCGACTCCTAATCCAACAATTCCGAGAGAAACAGCCCAAGGAAAAGGAGAAATAAGCAGACAAGGTTGAGGACGAGGAAGAGGATGATGATGGTTATGTCACATCCCTAGCTTTTGGTACTGCCTGGTGTTTGCATTTTGTTGCATCATGTTTAAATTTTATTTAAGTTGAAATGGGGATTGATCAAACACTAGTGTCAGAAAGAATTCAAATAGGATCAAATAAAATCTTTTTCAAATAACCCAAAATGCCTTTAAAAAATGTTCATGATTTAGGGAAAAAGGTGTAAACCTTATCCAATGATTATGCATATTTTGATTGGCATTTTGGTTTTTGAGTTAAGTCACTAAGTATTTGAATTAGAGCTATGAATTCCTATAAATAATTCTACAGCTCCAATAATTCTAGAACTTTATGTGGGGCTCTGAAATAATTCAGTTTGCATCCACAAATAAGTTCAGAAGCAACAAAAGTAATTTGGTTAGGAAACCAAATTCAAACTTACTTCAGGAAATAGAAAACCAGAGAGAGATGAAAAACCTACCTAGCCACTTACCTGGCAGCCCAAGTAGGCAGCCCAGCTCACCAGCACCCTGCCGTCGTCTCCCTCCCCTCGCCCCGAAGCAGCTGCGTGCCAGCAGCAGCGCACACAGGAGCTCCACCTCCTGCTTGCCACGGAGGCGCCCCCGAGCCCATCCGACGCGCCTGGAGAAGCCCCGCGGACCTCCTCCCTCACTCCCCCATCTCTCTGGTCTCTCCCTCACCCCTAGCTCCTCCTTGAGCTCCATCCGAGAGCAACCGCCGGCCGCCGTCTCACGTACGCGCAGCCACAGCCGTCCCCTCGCCCTCCGGTCGTGTCCCCGAGCTCTGAATCCTCATGCCGTTTCTCCAAGACGAAGGAACCAAGCCCGGACGGCCTGCATCACCGTTGCCATCGTCTTCTTCAACCTCGGGTCACCGAGATCGCCGGTGACCTTCCGACATCACCAGCCCCTCCCCGAGCTCACCGAGGCCCCCGTTGCAACCGTTGTGAGCCCCCGGTCATTTCCCCCTAACCCCGCCTCCGTTTGATTGCCGTAGCTGCCGCCCCCTTGATAACAGTAGCCGCCGCCACACAGGCTCATCGTCGGCGAAGCCCCGGTGACCATTTGGTCACGGGCGTGCACCCGTTGTGCTTGCCGCGACCCGTAGAGCACCCCCAGTGCCTCAGCTCGCTCGTGTGTGAGCAGCAGCGCCGAACCAGACCGCACCTGAGCTCCGGCCGCCGCTCACGAACTCGCCATCGTCGGTTCCGGCCACCACAGGCCCGGCCACCACCACCGTTCGACGCACGCCAGCGAGGGCTCTCCAACGAGCCCAAGCACACCTCGAACCGAGCCCTGTGGGCGATTCCCGAACACCTCCGCCGCGTCTGGCCATGGCCGGTGGCCTAATTCCGGCGAAAACGCCATTAGGCACTAACCAAATGACCCCTGGCTCAGTGACAGGTGGGGCCAGCCCCTGTTAAGTTTTGTTTTAGGTTAAACCTAATCACCAATTAGCATTGTTTCAATGACTTGTGGGTCTCGCATGTCAGGTTTGACTCTGGTCAAGTCTGTTGACTGGCTGACGTCACACTAATGTAATGCTGATGCAGTAATCACTTTTCTGGATTTCAAATAAATCTAAATGATTATTAATTTCAGAAAAATGTCCTAAACTTCTAAAAATCATAGAAAATCAACCGTAGCTTAGAATTAAATAAATTATATATGAAAAATTATCAGAAAAATCCAATCTATCCATCTATGGCATTTTCATGCATGTTAGAACAACTTATAGCTGCTGAATTGTACAAATCAATAAATGGCATTTGAAATGCCTTACATGGAGTTTGAATTTGAACCTTTGGTTCAAACCAACTTCATTTAATCTGGTTGCTAGATGCATTAGCCCAAACACCAGTATGTTGTCATGTCATGATCATACATCATATTGTTGCATTGCATTGATTGCGTTCTTTCTGTGTTTGCCGGTGATTGTTCCCCCTCGGTAGACGTATGTTTCGACGATGTGATCAATGACACCGATGAAGAGCTATATCATCTTCAGAAGTGCAAGGCAAGCAAAACCCCCTTGTTCATTCCGATACAATCCCACTCTCGCTCCTGCTCTCTTTTACTGCATTAGGACAATAACGATTCAACTGTTACATGCTGCGGTAGTTGAACCCCTTTCCTTTGCATGACCTATCATTGCCACAGTAAATAGATGAAACCCACTAGCATGAGTAGGAGTTGTTTGAGCCCTGGTGTGCCTACTCATTCATGCTTGTTTGTCATGCCTGCTATTGCTTAGAGTTGAGTCAGGTCTGATTCATCGAGGATGAATTAGAGGTGTGAGAACATGTCCTACTGTTGTGAGCTAAGCGTGTGAACACGATTTGGTAAAGGTATCGTTGAGAGGCCATGTAGGAGTACATGGTGGGTTGTCTCATTGAAGCTGTCCTTAGGAACTGAGTTCTGTGTTTGTGATCCATGAACAGCTACTACCACACATTGGAATGCTTAAGTGCCCTCTCGACTTATTAATCAACCTGATCTCTGTCCAGGAGTTGCAACTAGTTTCTGGTGTTTGTAGGTTGTGTTAGTAGTCTACCAAGTGGCACCCGGTACAGGTGGGCTTGGGACAGACTAGGCACAGTGGCACGGTGTACCAAGTGGCACCCGGATGGTGGGCTTGGGAACCCTGCTCATATCGTTTGGGGCCGTGAGCGACACCCCAGCCGGATCTCCTTGCGGATGGAACCCGAATAGGCGATAAACCTGGACTAGAGACTTGTTGGTTAGTCAGGTCATGGCCGACTCCCTCGCCAGGCTTCCGCTTGAAGGTTGCCGAGATACACGATGTGTACATGGTGGTAAGTGGCGAGAGCGTATCTGAAGAAGTACACCCCTGCAGGGTTATCATTATCTATTCGAATAGCCGGATTCCTTGGATATGGAAACTTGGACCCCTTGCATAGCTCATAGACAAGTGAAAGTGGATACTCTAAAATGCGCAAGATAAGCGTGAGTGCTACGGATGACGTTCTCGTAGGGAGACAGGAGCGGATCCATAGTGGTGTATTGATATCGTGAATATGTGGACTCGTGTGCGCCACCTCAAAAGAGTTACTTGCAGTCGTAGTTCAAGATAGCCACCGAGTCAGAGCTGGCTTGCTGCAGTTAAACTCCACCACCCTTTTATTGATACTGATGCATATGTAGCTAGTTCTGATGTAAGTCTTGCTGGGTACATTTGTACTCACGTTTGCTTAATTTATGTTTTTGTAGAGAGACTTCAGTCTCACTAGTAGTTCCGCTTGGACTTCGACATTTAGCTTGTTACCTTAGCTATGATCTTGTGCCCCCAGCAGGATCTGGTAGATAGTCAGGCTTCTCAGCCTTTTCATTTGTAGAAGTCTGTACTCAGACATGTTAAGCTTCCGCATGTGCTTTGACTTGTATGCTCTGAATGTTGGGTCATGAGACCCATGTTTGTATTATCTCGCTCCTCGGAGCCTATTGAATAAATACTTGAGTCATAGAGTTATGTTGTGATGCCATGTTGTATTTACACATATCAAGCATATTGTGTGTATGATTGAAATGCTTGGTATGTGTGGGATCCGACAACCTAGTTGTTTATCCTTGGTAGCCTCTCTTATGGGGAAATGTAGTATTGTGCTTCCATGAGCCATAGTAGTCCGCCACAGCCCGGTTCACTGGAGTCCTGCTAGCCCAGCACTACTGCTCCGGAACACTTGACTAGCCGGCATGTGATTCACTTCGTTCCTGTGTCTGTCCCTTCGGGGAAATGTCACGCGGTGACATCCGGAGTCCTGCTAGCCTGCTACAGCCTGGGTTCCCGAAGTCCTGTTAGCCCAATTGCTACAGCCCGGATTCACACGCTGCTGACCGACATGCTCGATGTTGATTCATGTATGCTTGTCCCCGTAAGTTAGTGCCACTTTGGGTTCACGACTAGTCATGTCGGCCCGGGTTCTCTGTCATATGGATGCTAGCGACACTCTCATATACGTGATCCGAAAGGCGCAAACGGTCCCGGACCATGGTAAGGCGACACCCATGGGAATACCGTGCATGAGGCCGCAAAGTGATATGAGGTGTTACCGGCTAGATCGATGTGACTTGGAATCGGGGTCCTGACAGGTTATCCCCACGTGAATTCCACTCTGATGATTTTCACTGACGTTGAGAGCAAGAGTCGACTGAAAGTCATCAACAGAGAAGTGAACATGGTCACTCCGGTGACACCCAGTTATTTGAAGTGGTCCCAGACTGCCATTACATTCGACCAGTCCGATCACCCAGCGCACATAGCCACCCATGGGAGGCAAGCGTTGGTGGTCGACCCAGTAGTCGACGGCACCCGATTGACTAAGGTTCTGATGGATGGTGGCAGTGGCCTGAATATACTGTATGCAGAGACATTGAAAGGAATGGGCATTTCGATGTCCAGACTCAATGGAAGCAATATGAGTTTCCATGGAGTCATCCCCGGCAAGAAGGCTGCATCACTCGGTCAGATCGCTCTCGATGTAGTGTTCAGTGACTCCAAGAATTACCGCAAAGAAAAGTTGACATTTGAAGTTGTGGATTTCCAGAGTGCCTATCATGCTATTCTGGGCAGGCTAGCTTATGCACGTTTTATGGCTCGACCATGTTACGTGTACCTCAAATTGAAGATGTCTGGTCCCAAAGGTGTGATCACCATCACTGGTAGTCGGAAGAAGGCGGAAGAGTGCTTCCAGAAGGGCTCAAAGATCGCCGATGCACAGATGGCCGTAGTGGAATTGCAGGAATATCAAAAAATGCAGATCTGAGTGATTTGTTGCGAACCAAGAAGCCTGCCACGGATTCAGCATTCCAGTCGTCTGGCGAAACAAAGTTGATTCACATTCACCCGACGGATCCCAATGCTGCCCCGACTCACATTTCAACAACACTCGACTCCAAATAGGAAGAAGCGCTCATCCAGTTCCTCCGTGAGAATTGGGACATCTTTGCATGGAAACCTTCTGACATGCCAGGTGTTCCCAGGGGACTGGTTGAGCATCGTTTGCGAGTCGACCCAAAAGTGAAACCAGTCAAAGAACACCTTCGATGGTCCGCCGTGCAAAAAAGGAAGGCAATCGGTGAAGAAGTGGCTCGGCTTCTGGCAGCTGAGTTTATCCGAGAGATTTACCACTCCGAGTGGTTAGCTAATGTTGTTATGGTTCCAAAGAAAGATGACTCACTTCGCATGTGCATCGACTTCAAACATATCAATCGGGCCTGCCCGAAAGATCACTTTCCTCTCCCTCGCATCGACCAAATAGTCGACTCGACTGCGGGGTGTGAGCGTTTGTCCTTTTTGGACGCTTATTCCGGGTTTCACCAGATCCGTCTGTACGGACCCGATGAGATAAAAACAGCTTTCATCACCCCATTTGGGTGCTTCTGTTATGTCACTATGCCATTCGGTTTGAAGAATGCTGGAGCCACATTCATGCGGATGACTCGGAAGTGCTTGCTCACTCAGATCAGTCGGAATGTGGAAGCATACATGGATGACATTGTGGTCAAGTCACGTAAAGGTTCCAGCCTACTGGCTAACCTTGCTGAAACCTTTGCCAACCTCAGAAGGTATGATATCAAGCTTAATCCATCAAAGTGCATGTTTGGAGTTCCAGGCGGAAAATTACTCGGTTTTCTCGTTTCTGAACGAGGGATCGACGCCAACCCAAAGAAAGTGGGTGCCATACTCCGGATGAAACGCCCTGTGCGTGTGCACGATGTACAGAAGCTTACTGGTTGCTTGGCCGCCCTAAGTCGATTCATTTCTCGCCTCGGTGAAAAGGCATTGCCTCTTTACCGACTGATGAAGAAGTCAGATAAGTTCGAGTGGACTCCTGAAGCTGATGCATCATTCGTAGAGCTTAAAGCCCTGCTTTCCACCCAGCCGGTGCTTGCTGCTCCAATCAGCAAAGAGCCTTTACTGCTTTACATTGCAGCCACTGGACAAGTCGTCAGTACAATACTTACGGTCGAGCAGGAAGAAGAAGGAAAAGCTTACAAAGTTCAGCGCCCAGTATTCTATGTCTCTGAAGTTTTGACTCCATCAAAGCAAAGATATCCACATTATCAGAAGCTTGTTTATGGGATTTATATGACCACGAAGAAGGTTGCACATTACTTCTCTAATCACTCCATTACAGTCGTCAGCGACGCCCCATTATCAGAGATTCTGAACAATAGAGATGCAACTGGTCGAGTGGCAAAGTGGGCGATTGAACTTCTTCCCTTAGATATCAAGTTTGAGGCAAAGAAAGCTATTAAGTCCCAAGCAATAGCAGATTTCCTCGCCGACTAGATTGAACAACAACTGCCGACTCAAGTTCACTCGGAGCACTGGACCATGTTCTTTGATGGTTCCAAGATGCTGAATGGTTCCGGTGCTGGGGTGGTTCTGGTATCCCCCCGAGGAGACAAGCTCAGATATGTCCTCCAGATTCACTTTGATTCCTCCAATAACAAAGCAGAATATGAAGCACTCCTGTATGGGTTGCGTATGGCCATCTCACTCGGCGTCCGTCGCCTCATGGTCTATGGCGACTCGGATTTGGTAGTCAATCAAGTGATGAAGGAGTGGGACATCAGAAGCCCAGCCATGGCTGGTTACTGCAACGCGGTAAGGAAGTTGGAAAAGAAGTTTGAGGGGTTAGAGCTCCATCATGTACCCCGACTGAAAAATCAAGCAGCAGATGATTTAGCAAAGATAGGCTCCAAGAGAGAAGCTATTCCCAACAATGTGTTCTTGGAGCATATTCATGCACATTCAGTTCAAGAAGATCCCTTCGCTGAAGAGCCCCCGCAGCCTAGGAGTGCCACGGATCCAACTGAAGTCGAGGTCCCAGCCGTGGTCGACTTAGTCATGGAGGTGTTGGTCATCACTCCCGACTGGACTGTGCCATACATTGCATATATCTTGAGGAAAGAGCTCCCAGAGGATGAAGAAGAGGCCCGACAGATCGTCCGTCGATCCAAGGCCTTTACTGTAATAAGAGGTCAACTGTTTAGAGAAAGTGCAACTGGGGTCAGCCAGAAATGCATAACGCCAGAAGAAGGCCGAGTGATCCTCCACGACATCCATTCGGGGACTTGTGGTCACCATGCATCCTCTCGGACCATTGTGGCTAAAGCATACCGAGCTGGATTTTATTGGCCACAGGCAAATGAAATGGCGAAAGATATAGTCGACAGATGTGAGGGCTGCCAGTTCTACTCCAATATGTCACACAAACCTGCATCAGCCCTGAAGACCATCCCGCTCGTCTGGCCCTTTGTTGTTTGGGGATTGTACATGGTTGGTCCACTGAGGACTGGTAGGAGCGGCTTCACCCGTGTGCTTGTAGCAGTTGACAAGTTTACCAAATGGATCGAAGCCAAGCCTATTAAGAACCTTGAAGCTAGTATTGTTGTCAGTTTCATCAGAGAGTTGATTTTCAGATATGGAGTTCCGCACAGCATCATCACTGACAACGGATCGAACTTCAATTCTGATGAGTTCAGGACCTTCTGCGCCTCACAAGGCACACGGGTCGACTGTGCTTCAGTCGCCCATCCTCAGTCGAATGGACAAGCAGAAAGAGCAAATGACCTGATTCTCAAAGGACTGAAACCCCGACTGATGCGAGATCTCAAGCACGCGGCGGGCGCCTGGGTTGACGAACTTCCATCAGTTCTCTGGAGATTGAGGACAACTCCTAATCGGTCAACTGGTCGAACTCCATTCTTCTTGGTCTATGGAGCTAAAGCTGTTTTTCCGAGCGACTTGCTTCATAATGCACCATGGGTTGAGATCTTCTCTAAAGATGAAGCAGAACAAGCTCGGCAAGACGCAGTCGACCTCCTAGAGGAGGAACGAGAGATGGCCTTGATCCGGTCGACCATTTATCAACAAGACTTGCGCCGATTCCATGCTAGACACGTGAAGGGTCGAGCCTTTCAAGAGGGAGACTTAGTTCTTCGAGTGGTCAGCAGAAACCACACAAGCTTGCCCCAGCTTGGGAAGGTCCCTTCATTGTCACCAGAGTGCTCCACAATGGAGCATACCACCTTTACAGTGTCGAGCATAAGAAGGACGAGCCACAGGCTTGGAACGCGGAGCTGCTCCGCCCCTTTTATACTTAAGCACTCATTCGAATAAAATGTAATAAGAAATACCTTTGTAATTTGTTCATCAAAGACAAGAGCTTTACAGCCTTCTCGTATGATTGTTGTTGTTTTTATTTACCTCTAAAATCCCCCAGTGGGTGGGCTTAGCCACGAATCCGTTTCGCCTAAGTTCGAAAGAAAATCCTACCGAGTGATGAGCAAGCCTCTCACTCGGGGGCTTAGCCGCGAATCTGTTTCGCCTAAGTTCGAAAGAAAATCCTGCCGAGTGGTGAGCAATCCTCTCACTCGAGGGCTTAGCTGCAGCCCAGTACTTGCCTAAGTTTGTAAAATCCTACTGAGTGGTGAGCAAGCCTCTCACTCGGGGGCTTAGCTGCAGTCCAGTACTCACCTAAGTTTGTAAAATCCTACCGAGTGGTGAGGAAGCCTCTCACTCGGGGGCTTAGCTGCAGTCCAGTACTCGCCTAAGTTTGTAAAATCCTACCGAGTGGTGAGCAATCCTCCCACTCGAGGGCTTAGCTGCAGTCTAGTACTCGCCTAAGTTCGTAAAATCCTACCGAGTGGTGAGCAATCCTCCCACTTGGGGGCTTAGCTGCAGTCCAGTACTCACCTAAGTTTGTAAAATCCTAGCGAGTGGTGAGCAATCCTCCCACTCGGGGGCTTAGCTGCAGTCCAGTACTCGCCTGAGTTTGTAAAATCCTACCGAGTGGTGAGCAATCCAATCCTCCCACTCGGGGGCTTAGCTGCAGTCCAGTACTCGCCTAAGTTTGTAAAATCCTACCGAGTGGTGAGCAATCCTCCCACTCGGGGCTTAGCTGCAGTCCAGTACTCGCCTAAGTTTGTAAAATCCTACCGAGTGGTGAGCAAGCCTCCCACTCGGGGGCTTAGCTGCAGTCCAGTACTCGCCTAAGTTTGTAAAATCCTACCGAGTGGTGAGCAATCCTCCCACTCTGGGGCTTAGCTGCAGTCCAGTACTCGCCTAAGTTTGTAAAATCCTACCGAGTGGTGAGCAACCTCCCACTCGGGGGCTTAGCTGCAGTAGTACTCGCCTAAGTTTGAAAAATCCTACCGAGTGGTGAGCAATCCTCCCACTCGGGGGCTTAGCTGCAGTCCAGTACTCGCCTAAGTTTGTAAAATCCTACCGAGTGATGAGCAATCCTCCCACTCGGGGGCTTAGCTGCAGTCAGTACTCGCCCTCCATACTTGTCCGCAAGGATGACGAAGCGCAGGTCGACTACAACCTTCTCCTCCGAGCTATGCCACAAATACAACGTACGCTCCATCCTTGTTCGCAAGGACGACGAGGCGCAGGCCGACTGCAACCTTTTCCTCTGAGCTACGCCACAAATACAACGGAGCAGATCCCAAAAGCAATCGCAAGTATACTCAAAAGCAGTTCGGATAAATCCTAAAGTTCCAAGAAACAAATCAAAAGTATTTGAGCATCAAGCCCGAAGGAGTTTAATGGTTACAGCAACCACTCGGCATTCCAAGGCAAATTTAAGACATGTTTAAATCTCATAGTTTGTTCACTCGGTAGGAGGAGGGCTGGCGGGTTCGACGAATTCGTCCAAGTCAATTCCATCTACGATCCGAGTGGCAGCAGCGATGAAAGTCTCCATAAAGGACGGGAAGTCGTGCCTTTTGGTGTTGGCGACCTTGAGCGCCGCCAGCTTGTCTTCACGAGCTTCCTTGCAGTGGACTCTGACCAAGGACAACGCCACGTCAGCACCACACCGGGCAGAGGACTTCTTCCATTCTTGCACTCGACCAAGAATCTCGTTGAGCCGAGCCATCAGAGATTCCAGGTCATTTTGAAGCGTCTCCCCTGGCTAGAGTGACAAGTCAATCCGTGAAACTGCCACCTTTAGGCGTGCAAGATAACTTGTGACGGTAGCGACACGGGATTCCAGTCAAAGCACGTTCATGGCAGTCTCGTCGCAAACCGGAGAAACGATAGGGTCTAGACCAATCTCGATCCTTCCTGTTTCCTCGTCAAAGTTTTGGCAGAATTCTGCAGTCAAAGAGTTAGTGAGTCGACTGGACAGGATTAACTTGCAAGCAGCAAAGCAGTCGGATTAAAAGGAATACCTTCCAGCATAAGATAGAGCTTCTTGGCAAGAGTTCTCAGATAGGCTTCCGTGTAATTTCTCTTGCGGACCACAGACTCCAGCTTCTCATTCAGGGCAATCTTATCCTTCTTTAGACGACTTACTTCTCGGTTAGACTCATTGAGACAGGACTTCAGCTTGTTCACCTCCCCTTCCAACGCTATGACCGAAGCCAGCTTCTGGTCTGCAAGGGCAGTCTTGTCTTGAGCTTCCTTCTGTGCAGCTGCAAGGTCCAAGTCCTTCTTCTCTAGAGCCAACCTCATTTTCTCTGCAAAAGAAGCAATCGGATCAAACAAGAGATCAAAGAAATATCTTAAAAGACGATCAACGTGAACAATCGACAGGCAGCTACCTTCCATACCAGCGGCATCATCTTCGGCTTTCTTCAACTTTTGTCGGGCCAACTCCAAGTCGAGGTTGAGTTGCCTTTGCTTCTCCTCAAACTCGGCAAACTTAGAAATGAGAGAACAAGATTTCTGCAGGAGGTAAAAGACGTGTCAATCGACAAGATCAAAGGTTATTTACTTCCGAGTGAATAAACTTAAAAGTTCACTTAGACCCCAATCGACTGCCCGCAGTCGACTGCGGTCTCGGGGACTACACCCAGCGGGTGCACTTGGCGTGCCCCCACTGATTCAGACCCAACTCGGCTAGTCCGCCCGGGTCAAGTAAAAAAAGAGAAAAGAACTATTCAGACCCCGGCCAACTGCCAGCAGTCGACCGCGGTCTCGGGGACTACACCCAGTGGGTGCACTTGACGTGCCCCCACTAGTTCAGATCTCATTCGACCGGTCCGCCCGGGTCGAGTGGAAGAAAAGAAAGAAAAAAGAACTCAGACCCCAGTCGACTGCTCGCAGTCAACTGCGGTCTCGGGGACTACACCCAGTGGGTGCACTTAGCGTGCCCCCACCGGTTCAGATCCTACTCGCCTAGACCGAGTGGAAGAGCGCAAATACCAAAGACAACAAAACACCCAGTGGGTGTACAGATTCGATGCAAACAATAAGAGATTGTATGGAAGAAAATATTTCAGGTAGTATATCCTAATAGAACAAGGTCAGTCGAAAGTTTACTTACCTGGACATTGGCCCGGAGAGCAGCGCTGGCGTCATAAGCAGCCTGGCTATTCTCGTGCACCGTCTTCATCCGCTCCATCATCACGTTAGCCTGACAAATGGCTTCCGCAGCCGCGTCCAACTGGTTTTCCGGAACATGGTAGTTGGTGAAGAAGGGGCAGACGACCCAGGTGCGGCAGCTTGGAGCTCCGAAGCGTGAGGTTGGACGACTGAAGGGAACACCGGTACAATCGACGGTGCAGGGCGCTCACTCGACAATGGTACAGCGAAAGTTAGAGAGGCCCCGCCCGCGTCTTCAGATTGACGGGCGGTTGGTGTTGTCATCGGTCCCTGCTGAGACGTCTTGCCAGCTGCTACCTTTTTGTTTTTTCTAGGCCTAGGGGCCACATCTTCATCATCATCTGGAAGATCGATGACGTTGGGTGGAGCTGCAGAGAAATCAGTCGACCCCAAGTGAATCGCTAGAATTTAATCGACCAAGTAATCAAGAACAAGATCATAAGAGTTTTTACCTGGGTTGGAGGTAACCGCGTCCTCCATCTCCTCGTCTCGATATTGGTAAGAGGAAGTTCCAGATGTAGCAGCACTGCAAATGTCAACATTCAGTCGGTTATGTTCTGTTGCTCGAGTCGACCAAAAGAACGGATCAGATGATTACCCGAAGATGGTGGGGACGGTCACTTTGATTCTGGGCAAAGCCTTCGGTGGTTTAGAGGAGGTGGCTTTCGATGCTTTGGGCGCAGGAGGCAGCACACTCTTGAGCTGTTTAGATACCTTCTCAGTTGGCGCTGGGGAAGACGTCTGAGGGCGGTTCGAAGAATGCCCAGTCGGTGCGGCCGCCAGGACCGGGGCACTCGCTGGGTCTTGAGCATGCTTGGACCTCCTCTCTCTGCGAGGAGGCGAGTCGAACTCTTCGTCATCACTTGATTCGTCGCTCTCCTCGTCCTCCTCTGCATCCGAGTGCCACTCGCCACTCTCGCCCCCGCTCGCCCCTTCCTCGACGTCTTGCTCCTGCACTCCATTGGGCATCGAGTACATATCAATGAGAGCCTGAAAAGACAATGAACAAAATAAATATAGTCGACCATCAACAAGGTGTTACACAGTGAATCGAGAAGATACTTGACAATGCAGAATCATACCTGTTCCCGCTGGCGCGAATGGTCGAATGGAATCACCCTTCTAGACCCCCGGGGATTATCTTTGTTGCCGGTGATTCCTCTCAGCCACTTCTCCACCGTGTCTTCACTAACGTCCTCTGGGTGGATCCGAGTGGAGTCCTCGAGTCCCGAGTACATCCACATCGGATGGTCACAGGCTTGGAGTGGTTGGATGCGTCGACTGAGGAAGACCTCCAGCAGGTCCATTCCAGTCACCCCGTCGCGGACAAGTTGGACGACCCGCTCGACCAACGCCTTCACCTGCGCCTTCTCTTCCGAGACCACCCTCAAGGAGGAGGGCTTCTCCACTCGACCCAAGGAAAAGGGGGGAAATCCAGTCGACTGACCCGGGGTCGGCTGGTCCTTACAGTAAAACTAGGTCGACTGCTAGCCCCGGACCGAGTCGGGAAGGATCATAGCTGGGAAGGTGCTCTTGTTCCTCATTTGGATTCCAAGGCCCCCGCACATATAGATAACGTGCGTCCTCTCATCACTCGGGTTGGCCTTCTTGACCGACTAGGAGCGGCAGGTGAATATGTGCTTGAAGAGACCCCAGTGCGGTCGACAACCCAAGAAATTTTCGCACATTGACGCAAATGCAGCAAGATACACTATGGTGTTTGGAGTGAAGTGGTGGAGTTGAGCCCCGAAGAAGTTCAAAAAACCACGAAAGAAAGGATGGGGAGGCAAAGAGAACCCGCGGTCGACATGAGTGGCAAGGAGAACGCACTCACCCTCCAGCAGCTGCGGCTCAGTCTCGTTCCCCGGGAGCCGTGCCGATTCATGGGGGATCGATCCCCCCTCAAACAGGTCATCGAGGTCGTCTTGGCTGATCGTCGAGCGGATCCAATCGCCATGGATCCAGCCCGGCGGCAGGCCGGACCTTGACGAGGATCCGCCCCGGCTGGTCCTCTTTCCTTTCGCCTTCGCGGTCGCCTTCTTCGCGTGCTCCAACACCACCGTCTTCTCCTTTCCCATGGCGGCGGATCGAGTCCGAGCGAGGCTACGACGCCGAGAGCGTAAGCGGGCGCAGTGGAGAAATCTGAGGAAGAAGAAAGAGAATGAGGGTGCACTATTCAAAAGCCCGGTCCGGTGCCTTTTATAAGGTCACTTCTGAGTGACTGACTTGTAGGCCCGGACAATCTTATCAAATCCCGCAACAGTCGCGCGCGCGATACATGGCGAAAAAGGTGGCGCGGGAATCGAGACGACCTGCCTAATCCATCCCGATTACCATAGCCTCGCCCGTCCGACGCGCTTCCCAAAATTCGAATCCCGTGAAATCCGCGGACAGCAGAACAACTTGTCAGACAGAAGACATCCTCCGCATCATCATTCGGAACTCTTCCGTAAAAGTTCACTCGACAAAAACTAAGAATGGACCAAGGCGACTGAAAAAGAAGTTAGTGTCATCTCCTCAGTTCATTGATCTAGAGCAAGATATACTCATATCATGAAAATTGAGTCGGAAGTGTTCTCAACTCCTTCCTCACTCAAACCCTGATCCATTCGGGGGCTAATGACGAAGCTATGTACCTGCGGTAGGGTCATGGATCTGTTCAAGATACCCTCCCCAAGGACATCCCTAAAGGTACCAGGAGCATTCGAAGAAAAATCATCATCCACTCGACCATGAAGTTATGTTCCACTCGACAATCCTGAAGACACTCGACCGTATAGATAATCACTCGACTACCAGAAGATCTAGAGCCTCTCCACTCTGCAACGGTCGGGAATTAAGTCATAGCTTTAATGGTCATTATGTATCTTTATTGCAGGCGTTACCAGTAATGTCTCCATCTTTATGTACCTTAAACCCCTTTGTAACTGAGGGCAGGAGGGGTCTGGCGAACTCTATATAAGCCACCCCCTCCTCAGGGACAAGGGTTCGCACTTTCTATAACACACACGCATATAATCCAGTCGACCGCCTCCAGGCTTCGAGAGGTAGGGCTGTTACTTCCTCCGAGAAGGGCCTGAACTCGTAAAACTCCCGAGTACAACTCCTCCATATCTAAGATCTTGCCTCTACATTCCTACCCCCCATTCTACTATCAGACTTTGAACCACGACAATGGGAAAGGAACATATCTAAGAATTTTTCAATTGTGTGGGAAATCTAAGTCTTGATGATGCTCCTATACTTAGAACTACTAGATGTTATGTGGATGCTATTTCAGCACTAGTTCCGAAACTTGAAAGTAAATTTATCCGTACCCATCCTACTTTGCAAAGATTGTTTTTTTATCTCCCCGTTATAAAGAATCCTAAGGCTAAAAAGTTGGCCACTCTCATTCTTATGAATGAGTTTGGCTATATCATACGGGAAGCTAGGGAAATCTTTGATTTTTACGGTATGAATCGTGAAAAGTGAGTAACAGATGAAATTCTTTACAATAGTGATTACCCGTTAAGACATTTTCTTGGGGATAATAAAATCTTTGATGAGAATCTTGAAAAGGAAGTCCCCATTCTAGATGTAATTCAACAAGTTTTTAATAATGTTAATCAATATTACTCTTGGATTGTTGCCGGAAATCAACGCGGTTATGATAATGGGCAACTTAATATTGCTAGAGTTTCTATGGATAATATGTTTTATGTTGTTTTCACAAAACCCCATGATGAAAACACCTCCAAGGGAATTAAGAACAAAGATGACAAAACTTAGATCCTTGCTTTATGCCTAGCTAAGGGCGTAAAACTATAGCGCTTGTCGGGAGGCAACCCAATAAATAAAATTTATTTTTGCTTTTTGCTTTCTGTTCTTGAGTGATAGAACAATTACGCTATTGTTATGATTGTGTTTTTATGTTTTAATTAGTGTCTGTGCCAAGTAAAGCCTTTAGGATCTTCTTGGATGATAGTTGTTTGATCTTGCTGAAAAACAGAAACTTTTGTGCTCACAAAAACAATTCTCAGTTCTAACCAGAGAGCGATAAAATACCAATTCTTTTTACAGAAGATTAATATACAAATTGCCCGGGTCGTCCTAATTATTCAGAGTTTTGGGTATTACAGAAGTATTCGAAATATCCAGATTGCTACAGACTGTTCTGTTTTTGATAGATTATGTTTTCTTTGCGTTGTGTGCTTGTTTTGATGATTCTATGGTTTTCTTTGATGAGTTTTTGCCATAGAAAAAGGAATATGGTATATATAATGCAAGAACAAAATATGAATTGGTTTGCTGAGTTTTGTGTGATTGAAGTTTTCAAGTTTTGGGTTATCTTACGATGGATGAAGGAATAAGGAGTAAGAAGAGCCTAAGCTTGGGGATTCCCCGGCATCCCAAGATATTATCCAAAGAGAGCAAGCAACTAAGCTTGTGGATGCCCCGAGTGGCATCCCCTCTTTCTTCTAACAACCATCGGTATTTTACTCGAAGCTATATTTTTATTCGTCACATACTATGTGTTTTGCTTGGAGCGTCTTGTATGATATGAGTCTTTGCTTGTTTTATTTTGTGTTTGAAGTCTTGATTCCTTTTTGGACACACCTATTTGAGAGAGCCAAAATTATGCCATGACTTGTTAGAATTGCTCTCTATGCTTCACTTAAAATTTTTATGAGTATGGATTTGCTCTATTGCTTCACTTATATCTTTTTGAGCACGGTGTGCTTTAGTATTTTTGAAGAAATTCTCTCTTGCTTCACTTAAATTAATTTGAGAGAAAGAAATATTATGCTCATGATCTTCACTTATATTTTTTGAGCTTATCAAAAGCAACACATGAAAATTAGTCCCAAAGTGATAGATATCCAAGAAGGATATAATAAGAACTTTCATGAACATCATTGGAAAAAATAAACTTGATTCTTAGTAATAGTTTTGAGATATTATGATGTGATATGTGAGTCATCTTGATGAGTAATTATGCTTTAGTAAGAATATTGGTGTTAAGGTTTGTGATTCTCTATGCAAGCACGAAAGTCAATAGTCATGCAATGAAATTATATCCAACTTGTGGGGCATTATTCAGTGTTAATTATGAAGGAAATATGCCCTAGAGGCAATAATAAAGTTGTTATTTATATTTCCTTATATCATGATAAATGTTTATTATTCATGCTAGAATTGTATTAATCGGAAACTTAGTACACGTGTGAATACATAGATGATGACCCACAAGTATAGGGGATCTATCGTAGTCCTTTCGATAAGTAAGAGTGTCGAACCCAACAAGGAGCAGAAGGAAATGATAAGCGGTTTCCAGCAAGGTATTCTCTGCAAGTACTGAAATAAGTGGTAACAAATAGTTTTGTGATAAGATAATTTGTAACGAGTGTCGGTGTCAAAACCGGCGGATCTTGGGTAGGGGGTCCCGAACTGTGCGTCTAGGCCGGATGGTAACAGGAGGCAGGGGACACGATGTTTTACCCAGGTTCGGGCCCTCTTGATGGAGGTAAAACCCTACGTCCTGCTTGATTAATATTGATGATATGGGTAGTACAAGAGTAGATCTACCACAAGATCGGAGAGGCTAAACCCTAGAAGCTAGCCTATGGTATGATTGTATGTTATGGTTGTTGTCCTACGGACTAAAACCCTTCGGTTTATATAGACACCGGAGAGGGTTAGGGTTTCATATGGTCGGTTACAAAGGAGGAGATATCCATATCTATTGCCTAGCTTGCCTTCCACGCCAAGTAGAGTCCCATCTGGACACGAGACTAAGTCTTCAATCTTGTATCTTCATAGTCTAACAGTCCGGCCAATGGAGATAGTCCAGCTGTTCGGAGACCCCCTAATCCAGGACTCCCTCAGTAGCCCCTGAACCAGGCTTCAATGACAATGAGTCCAGCGCATTGTATTGTCTTCGGCATTGCAAGGCAGGTTCCTTCTCCGAATACATCACAGAAGAATTTGAATACGAGGATAGTGTCCGACCCTACAAAGTAAGTTCCACATACCGCCGTAGAGGGAATAATATTTTCGCAAATCCAATTTGCTGACTTGTTTTGGTAGCATGACGTTATGTCATGGCCTGGCGATTATTCGAACCATTTTTCTTCAACCAGCTCCACACATAACGCGAGGCAGTTTCTTGACACGTCTTGTCAAAGCAGAGATCGTGTTCCCCCAATTACGGGATTCTCATTAATGCGGTCATGGGTAACCCAACTGTGTCTAGGACTCCTAGATTATAGGCAAGTCTTAAACGGCTACAGAGAGGACGCTTGATATTCACCCTCTTTATAAAGGGACAAGGTTTTCGCTTTTTCCCTCTCGTGCTCAATCGAACCCTTACCCCGCCTCGAGTTCTAACACCCAAAGCCCAGGTTAGGTGCTCCGGATCTTCAATCATGTCCGGATCCAGCCTTCAAGGCTGATGGATGCCCTCCTCCGTTACGGAAGAGGACATTAAGAAGTTCAGGGAGGCCAGATACCTGACCGCCGAGGTTTCGCATCGGCTACGTGCTGGAGGGCAGGTCGTCCCTACTCCCGAACCCAATGAGAACGTCGTGTTCGTCTCCCACTTCCTCCGAGGCCTAGGCCTCACTCTGGATCCCTTCGTCTGGGGTTTGATGTTCTATTACGGGCTAGATTTCCACGATCTAGCTCCGGACTCCTTTCTCCACATCTCGACATTTATTGTCGTGTGTGAGGCCTTCCTCCACATTACCCCTCACTTCGTCCTGTGGCTCAAGACCTTTGAAGTGAAGCCGAAGATGATCGAGGGGCAACATGCAGCGTGCGGAGGTGCATCAATAGGCAAGATGGCAGGAGCTCCATGGCCGAAAGGTTCCTATCCAGAGGTGTCCGAATTATGGCAACGGGAGTGGTTTTACGTCACGGCTCCCAGAAGTGCCAAGTGGGCAGCTGCCCCCACTTTCCGCTCGGGCCCCCCACCACAACTGATGTCATGGATTAGCAGGGGTCTGAGCTGGGGTCCATCCAAGGACGTGCCTATACTGCAAAGCCGCATTCGAGATCTCTTCGAGGGAGATTTTAATTTGGTTGTGGTAATACAAGTTATGCTGGTTCGTCAAGTCCAGCCTTGCAAACGCTGGCCCCTTTGCTTGTGGGAGTTCAACCCAGAGGGACCGCGTGCCATTCAAAGTTTCCTCGGCCTGACGCACGAGGAGATGTACAAGTCATTCTTTGGACCTCAAGTAGAGTGTCCGGATATTACCGAGGATGTGGGCCTGAGCAGTAACCGCGCCGCCGAACAGGTAAGAAATCCTCTGGCCGAACACACTGTCTTTTATGAAGTTATTTCTGAGAGTTTGCTTTTTGACCAAGACTGGCTAACAAAGGCGAAGATGATTCGGTGTTTGGCCCCCTCCCTAAGGGTTTGGAAAATCCGATATTGGAAAAGATGCTCGAGGTCGCACCTTGCCCGGAGCCCTCGAAGGAAGATACAGGGGGGATAATACGGGCGGACGCAGGCCCCCATCGCTGCCAGTTCCAACCGAGGGAATGAGCGTCTCCATAAAGGAGGATAACCGGGGGAGGAAAAGGACTGCTTCCGAGGATCCGGAAGCCGAAGCCTCCAAACGGGAGAAGAAGTCTCCCACAGAGGGTCCTGCCTCAGGGGGTGCTTTTGCCGCACAAAGTCCGCGGGGGGATCATCCCTCCAACGAGTCATAAGTGATCCAAAATACTTTAATAGTAGAGGTATGCTATCTTTTTTCTGAGAAAATAACCACCACATATACCTTGCAGTTCGGGCCTTAGCCCCTCTCAGCTGAGCTCGTCTTCGGAGGATCTTCTTCCAGAGATGATGGAGAGCGAAACGCCGCCCCCGGACTCCTCCGCTCAAGAAGCGGGCGACCCCGAAGTGTTGTCACGGAGGGCCTCTCCGGATCCGGTGAGGCCAGAAGATAATTCCATAGACCCCCGAAGTCCCCAGTGTCCGGCTCCCGAAGAGAGCAAACAAAAGAGTCCGGCACCGTCTGGTATGCGGTCGGACGTTCTGAGGGAGCTGGTGGGGCGAGCGGCCATCTCAGAAGAACACCGTACGCTGATGGGTACGGTGATGGAGAGAATTTCGTCCGCTAAAAGCGGATTACATGAAGCCTTTATGAGTCTACTGACAGGCTTTGAGGTACGTGAGATAATATGTGATAGTACTCCACATGTTAGGTGTGCCCTGTGTAGATAGTAGCCCCTGAGACTCTGGTTGTCTTCGAGAACGGCGGCGAACAGAGGATCATAGTCCCAGGCAATAACCAGACTGCCCCTATGTGCAGGTGGTGGAAGCTCCGGTGGCTAGCCGGACTAGTGAGTTTGCCAAATTAAAATGGCAACTGGATGCGGCAGACGCCGACATCGAGCTTGTTAATAAGAGGCTTGACGAGGCACAGGGTAAGTGTTATTATCTGGTGAACGCCACATAGTAAGAGCAGCATGATGCCAGTACCTTTAATATGTTGTGACTGCAGATGGAGCTGCCACCGTGGAAACCTTGCGGGTAGAACTTGCCCGAGCCAAGGAACAAGCGAGGATTAGTAATGCGGCTGCTTTGAAGGCGGCCGAAGAGTTGAAAGCCGAGAAGGCCGCACATTGCGAGAGCCAAGAGAAGGTGGCCAAGATGGCCGTAGAATTAAAAGACACTGCCGACCGTTGTCGGGTCCTTGAAAAAGAAAACCGAGCGAAGGCAACGGACCTTGAGAAGGCCACGATGGCGGACAAAGACACCCGTTCTGCTATGAGAGCGAAGGAGGAGTTGCGGGAAGCCGGGGATATTGCGGCTGGGAAGCCCTTCATGTTATGGAGGAAGTTCGAAGAGCCACGGTATGCCCCTCTGGATCGGCTGTGGAGTTCGGCAGATGCGTATATGGATTTGGCGGCGAGCGCTGCCAATGCGGCCAAGTACTTCCAAGGTCAAACAGATCGTGAAGTGGACAAGTTGTTCTGGTCGCAATTCAACGTTCCAGAGCATCCGCTTTCATTGACTGACCAGCTAGCCGAATTGGCCGAACTGAATAGGTTGTCCGGACTCGCCATGAGGTCTGTTGTGGATCAGCTATGGCCGGAAAAGCCAAAGCCGAACAGCTATTTCAGCTTAGAGCAACAGTTCCTTTGTGCGGTGCCGTGCATTAATGCGATGAAGAGGTCGGCGTGCATAGAAGGCTCGCGGATGGCCCTTGCCCGTGTTAAAGCATACTGGGCGGAGATGGACGCTACCACTGTTGCGGCGCATGGTTCGGCCATAGGCCGAGTGGCTGCCGAGCACTATTTCGAGGAGGTTCTCGAGGGTGCTCATTTGATAGAGGCCCAGTGCTCGAAGAATATTATGTTTGAGTGATATGTATTCTCATTGTAAGCACAATGCTTTTATGAAATTTTATAAGGCTATCTCTATACTTTTGCCTGAAAGTAGTATGATGCCTCCTGTGCGGCCGTTTATGTATACATGTGTATAACCTGAAAGATTGCAGCCGTTGGCTTCAACCCCCACGCATATAATGCGGAGGTGCTCGCGAAAAATGCGTGTTCACACTTAACCCAACGTCTTGGTCCTATTAAGGAGGTGATAGCGTAGCGAACGAGGCAACCGGACTATAATGCTTTAACACTTTCACTTAGCCATAGGAGTTTGACAGTGGGGCTACTAGATAGCCCCTAGTGGCTCCGCACTCTCCCGATCTCGGGGTGCATACATGCCTGGCCGGAAAATGACCCTTCGTTAAGGCGGAGGAATTCTAACATTTTGATAGGTCATCGAGTGGTTGACCAGTCTCACGCTATATCATGACAGTCAGTTTTCGGCTTTCTCTACTGAGGTGCTCATCCGGATGAACCAGGGCACAATCGCAGTAGTTCTCCTGGTGCTACCTTAGCCGATAAAGCGGAACGTAAGGTACCAAAACACAGGAGCCGGGCAAACCCAACATTTGACCAAAGATAATGATTCGGAGCTGATGCATATAAGGCCAAACTCGCGACGCCGAACACTCCCTAAGGTATTCGGTCTTTATGGTATAAACCGGGCCTAAATAGTGCCCTTTGTAAGAAGCCCCTTGTGTCTAGGTACGTGCATTGTTCTGACGTGGCCACATGCCAAGATGTCAGCATCCTTCTCAATTGTGCTGAGAATTCGGTGGATGTGTATCAACAAGAGACAGTAAAAAAGGTTTATGCAGGGTCTTAATCTAAAAAGAATCCTTGGAATGGGTCCCTGCTGCACGTCCGCGCATGTGTCTCCGTTGTGCCGTATCCTGGACAAGTGTAGCACGATGGTCATCTGTAAAAGAGAGGATTTTAGGTGAAAAAGTTGTCGTGCAGAGAGATAGTTTTTAAAGAAACCATGTATAATTCAAGATGAGTAAAAATTGCCACTTGTCTGCGTGTGTTGAGCCCCTTGTAATTGTAATAGGGGTGTGACTGGTATGAATTACATATAGCTGCGCCGGACTCGTCTAACCGTGTCCATGGTCTTGACGACCTGTTAAATGCTTTAGTTGGTGAGGCCGTTTTTAGTGTGCGGCTGCCTCTTCGGCGCCCAAAGATCGCTTAATACTTCCGTTCACTGTAATGATCCCACGTGGGCTGGGCATCTTGAGTGTGAGGGAAGCGTAGTGTGGTATTGCATTAAAGCGAGCGAAAGCTTCGCGTCCGAGTAGTGCTTGATAGCCACTTTGGAACGGAGCGATGTGGAAGGTTAAATGTTCACTACGGAAGTTATCGAGGAAGCTGAATATAACCTTTAGTAGCAGGGAGCCCGTGCAATGAGCCCCTGGGCCTGGCGTTACTCCTTTAAAGGTAGTATTGCTATGGTAAATTTTCGTTGGGTCTATCCCCATTTCGCGGATTGTATCCTGGTATATCAGGTTTAGACTACTGCCATCGTCCATCAGGACTCGTGTGAAGTGGTATCCGTCAATTATTGGGTCTAATACCAGGGCAGCCCATCCTGCACGCCGGATACTCGCTGAGTAATCACGATGGTCGAAAGTGATCGGTTGAGACGACCAGTGGCAGGACTCCGCGGTGATAGGCCCATGGGCATATTTTTTGGGGAGTGCCGTTTTGTTTCTTCCCTTGATCGCATGTAACATGTTTACTGTTTTGACTTCTGGTGGAAATTTCTTTTGTTCCCCAGTGTCTTGCTTGAGAGGCTCATCCTCGTCTTCGCTTGGTGTATCCTCTCCCTTGTGTACGGCGTTGAGCTTGCCGGACTGCTTGAAGACCCAACATTCTCTGTGGGTATGATTAGCGGGTTTACCAGGGGTGCTATGGATCTGACATATTTGGTCCAGAATTTTGTTTAGGCTGGACAGTTCGTCTCTAGCGCCTTCAGAGGGCGGCTTTTGCTGACCTGGCCGAGAGCTTTTGAATCCGGCGTTTACTGTCATGCTCTTCGTGCTGTCTTCTTTATTTCGGCGTTTGTTATTGCTGTTGCGCCGTGATTTCCCATTTCCATCTCTAACTTCGGATGTACTGGGGTCGCTGGTGCTGCATCTGGCTAGCCAGCTATCCTCACCCGCGCAAAAGCGGGTCATGAGGCTTGTTAATGCTGCCATTGTTCTCGGCTTCTCTTGGCCGAGGTGTCTGGCAAGCCATTCATCACGGACGCTATGCTTAAAAGCTGCCAAGGCTTCGGCGTCCGGACAGTCGACAATTTGGTTCTTTTTAGTAAGAAACCTGTTCCAAAGCTTTCGGGCTGACTCTCTGGGCTGTTGAGTTATATGACTCAAATCATCCGTGTCCGGAGGTCGGACATAAGTCCCTTGAAAATTTGCCCGAAAGGCGTCTTCGAGCTCTTCCCAACTTCCAATGGAGCTTTCAGGGAGGCTCTGAAGCCAGTGCCGAGCTGGCCCTTTGAGTTTGAGGGGTAAATACTTAATGGCGTGGAGATCATCTCCCCGAGCCATGTGGATATGGAGGATATAGTCCTCAATCCAGACCCCAGGGTCTGTTGTTCCATCATATGCCTCTATGTTTACGGGTTTGAATCCCTCTGGAAATTCATGGTCCAGCACCTCATCGGTGAAACATAGGGGGTGTGTTGCACCCCTATATCTGGGTATACCGCGTTGTTCGGATGTTTGTTGTGTTGCATCGTATGCTGGAGCATGCTTGCGTGGTCCATAGATGGATCTGGTTTCGCCCTCCTTTTGATGCGAGCCCTCGCGTAGACCGCGTATTGGCTTATGTGCGGCGTTGCTTGCCGCTTTATGTTGGCCGTGAGGTCGTCTATCTGGCAAGATGGCTGTTTTAATTTTTGGTTGTGGGGGGTCTGAGGCCTCCTCATCGAATTCGGGTAGCAACTTCCGCTTTGGGTAGCTCTTGGTGGGGCGATTGCCGCCGTACTTTGCTGCTGTGTTGAGTACTTTACTCCATCTGATTTGGAGCGTGTCCTGCGCAGCCTTGATCCTTTGCTTCTGCTTTTTCAGACTCCTCGCGGTGGCAACAAGCCTTTGGCGGGCATTCTGCTGCTCCGGGTGCCTGTCCGGCGTTATGTCGTTCGGACTATTATCTTTGACAGAATTGGTTTGTTCGGTTTGATTCTCCGTGTTGCCGTGGTCCGGCAATGGCTCGCCCTGCTCTAACGCTGGGTCTGTATGATCGTTGTTTCTACCGAGGCGGGATTTGGGGCGGTGCTTACGCCACCGCTTTGACTGCTTCTCGAGGGGACAAGCCTTCGTAGCGTCCTTCTGTTCCTCGTCGTCGTCTTCTTTTGGTGTGTCCACCATGTATACGTTATATGATGAGGTGGCTTTCCAATGCCCTATAGGCGCTGGTTTATATTCGTCTCCTACATCGTCGTCCATACCGTCGATGTCTTCAGAGTTGAAGTCGAGCATGTCGGTTAAATCATCGACAGTGGCTACGAAGTGGGTGGTGGGTGGGCGTCGAATCTCTTCGTCGTCCGCATCCCAATCTTGTTGGCCGTAATCCGGCCAAGGCTCTCCTGACAAAGAGAGAGACCTTAGTGAATTCAGAATGTCGCCGAGGGGCGAGTGCTGAAATATATCTGCGGCGGTGAATTCCATGATCGGCGCCCAATCGGATTCGATTGGCCGGGGCGCGAGCAGTTCGGAGTCCGGAAGAGAGTCCGGCACCTTGGAGTCACGGGCTTCGCGGAGGATTAGGCTGGTGTTCGGCTCGATCGCCGTTGAGACTGCAGCCCCTGAGGCGGTGTCTAGCCACCCGTCCTCGATTGGTGCAGTTGGCTCCGAGCTAAGGATCGAAGCTGATGCGGGCACGGCCTCTGGGTACTGTTCGGCGGCAGAGCTAGGTCATACCCATCGTGACAGTGCGGCGTGCCCGGCTGTGGCTTGAATCCGTCGAAGATCAAGTCTCCACGGATGTCGGCCGTGTAGTTCAAACTTCCAAATCTGACCTGATGGCCAGGGGCGTAGCTTTCAATCTGCTCCAGATGGCCAAGCGAATTAGCCCGCAGTGCAAAGCCGCCGAATACGAAGATCTGTCCCGGGAGAAAAGTCTCACCCTGGACCGCATCGCTATCGATGATAGTAGGAGCCGTCAAGCCTAACGGCGACGACACAGAGGAACTCTCAATGAAAGCACCAATGTCGGTGTCAAAACCGGTGGATCTCGGGTAGGGGGTCCTGAACTGTGCGTCTAGGCCGGATGGTAACAGGAGGCAGGGGACACGATGTTTTACCCAGGTTCGGGCCCTCTTGATGGAGGTAAAACCCTACGTCCTGCTTGATTAATATTGATGATAAGGGTAGTACAAGAGTAGATCTACCACAAGATCGGAGAGGCTAAACCCTAGAAGCTAGCCTATGGTATGATTGTATGTTATGGTTGTTGTCCTACGAACTAAAACCCTTCGGTTTATATAGACACCGGAGAAGGTTAGGGTTACATAAGGTCGGTTACAAAGGAGGAGATATCCATATCCGTATTGCCTAGCTTGCCTTCCATGCCAAGTAGAGTCCCATCCGGACATGAGACGAAGTCTTCAATCTTGTATCTTCATAGTCTAACAGTCCGGCCAATGGAGATAGTCTGGCTGTCCGGAGACCCCCTAATCCAGGACTCCCTCAACGAGCATATGATTCGCGTTCAGTACTTTGATAGTTTGGTATGTGGGTGGCCCGGTGCTTGGGTGCTGCCCTTACCTGGATAAGCATCCCACTTATGATTAACCTCTATTGCAAGCATCCGCAAATACAACAAAAGTATTAAGGTAAACCTAACCATAGCATGAAACATATGGAACCAAATTAGCTCCTTACGAAGCAACGCATAAACTAGGGTTTAAGCTTCTGTCACTCTAGCAACCCATCATCTACTTATTACTTCCCAATGTCTTCCTCTAGGCCCAAACAACGGTGAAGTATCATGTAGTCGACGTTCACATAACACCACTAGAGGAGAGACAACATACATCCCATCAAAATATCGAACGAATACCAAATTCACATGACTACTAATAGCAAGACTTTTCCCATGTCCTCGGGAACAAAAGTAACTACTCACAAAGCATAAACATGTTCATAATCAGAGGGGTATTAATATGCATATAGGATCTGAACATATGATCTTCCACCAATTAAACCAACTAGCATCAACTACAAGGAGTAATTAACACTACTAGCAACCTACTAGCACCAATCCCGGACTTGGAAACAAGAATTGGATACAAGAGATGAACTAGGGTTTTGAGATGAGATGGTGCTGATGAAGATGTTGATGGAGATTTCCCTCTCCCGATGAGAGGAGCGTTGGTGATACGATGGCGATGATTTCCCCCTCCGGGAGGGAAGTATCCCCGGCAGAACAGCCCCGTCAGAACCCTAGATTGGTTCCGCCAAGGTTCCGCCTCGTGGCAGCGGAGTTTCGTCCGAGAAGATGGCTTATGATTTTTTCCCATCGAAAGAGTCCATATAGCCGAAGATGGTCACCGAAGGTCCACCAGGGGGCCCACGAGGTAGGGGGCGCACCTAGGGGGGTAGGGCGTGCCCCCACCCTCGTGGGCACGGTGTGGCCCCCTGGTGAAGTTCTTGCGCTCAATGTTTTTTATATATTTGGAAAACATCATCCGTGAAGTTTCAGGACTTTTGGAGCTGTGCAGAATAGGTCTCTAATATTTGTTCCTTTTCAAGCCAGAATCCCAGCTGCCGGCATTCTCCTCTTTATGTAAACCTTGTAAAATAAGAGAGAATAAGCATACGTATTGTGACATAATGTGTAATAACAGCCCATAATGCAATAAATATTAATATAAAAGCATGATGCAAATGGACATGTCAACTCCGCCAAGCTTAGACCTCGCTTGTCCTCAAGCGAAAAGCCAAAATTGAAAAATATGTCCACATGTTTAGAGATGAAGGTGTCGATAAAAATAAAATACGGACATGAGGGCATCATGATCATTCTTAGAGCAGCAACTTATATAATTCTTGTCATATGATATCTCATGCTAGAGTAATAATTCAATCACAATATCAAGTATGAATCGTAAACTTCATTGAAAACTAATAAACTATAATCTCAGTCATTGAAGCAATTACAATTTATCATAACATAGGAAAGAGTCGATGTATAAGAGCTTTTCAGCAAGTCCACATACTCAACTATCATATAGTCTTTCACAATTGCTGACACTCACGCAATACTTATGGGTATGGAGTCTTAATCGGACACAGAGAAAGATAGGGGCTTATAGTTTTGCCTCCCATAGTTTTACCTCAAGGGTAATGTCAACAGTAATAGTTCATGAAAAACCACATCCAATTAGCCATATATACCAGGATCTTTCAAACATATTGTGCTTGCCAAAGGATAAAATGTAAAAAGGAAGGGTGAAGATCACCATGACTCTTATGCAATGTAGGAGATAAAAGCAAAAGATAGGCCCTTCACAGAGGGAAGAAGAGGTTGTCATGCGCTTTTATGGTTGGATGCACAAAATCCTAATGCAAAAAAACGTCACTTTATATTGCCACTAGTGATATGGACCTTTATTATGCAGTCTGTCGCTTTTATTACTTCCATATCACATGATCGTATAAAGCTTATTTCTTCCACACCAATCAATCATACATATTTAGAGAGCAATTTTTATTGCTTGCACCGATGACAACTTGATGGATCTTACTCAATCCATAGGTAGGTATGGTGGACTCTCATGGCAGAACTGGTTTAAGGGTGTTTGGAAGCACAAGTAGTATCTCTACTTGGTGCAATGAATTTAGCTAGCATGAGGGGGAAAGGCAAGCTCAACATGTTGGAGGATCCAAGACAATATAATTTATCTCAGATGTAAGAAAACACAACCCATTACGTTGTCTTCCTTGTCCAATGTCAACTCTTTAGCATGTCATATTTTAATGAGTGCTCACAATCATAAAATATGTCCAAGATAGTATATTTATATGTGAAGATCTCTCTTTCTTTATTACTTCCTATTAATTGCAACGATGACCAAAACTATGTTTGTCAACCCTCAATAACTTTTATTCATCATACTCTTCCTATGTGAGCTCATTACTCTCCATAAGAGTCACATGATCTCCTTGTTTCTTTTTATTTCTTTCTCTTTTCTTTTATTCACTTAGGATCATGGAAAAATAATCAAGCCCTTGACTCAACACTAATCTTTATTATATAGCTCACGGACTCGATTACATAGAAGGATAATAAAGCAAAACTCACAACTAGATCACACTAAGAACTTTTATTCTACTAGATTAAGATATTACCAATGTTTGAAATATGCCCTAGAGGCAATAATAAATTAGTTATTATTATTATATTTCATTGTTCATGATAATCGTTTATTATCCATGCTAGAATTGTATTGATAGGAAACTCAGATACATGTGTGGATACATAGACAACACCATGTCCCTAGTAAGCCTCTAGTTGACTAGCTCGTTGATCTATAGATGGTTACGGTTTCCTGACCATGGACATTGGATGTCGTTGATAACGGGATCACATCATTAGGAGAATGATGTGATGGACAAGACCCTATCCTAAGCCTAGCACAAAGATCGTGTAGTTCGTTTGCTAAAGCTTTTCTAATGTCAAGTATCATTTCCTTAGACCATGAGATTGTGCAACTCCCGGATACCGTAGGAGTGCTTTAGGTGTACCAAACGTCACAACATAACTGGGTGGCTATAAAGGTTCACTATAGGTATCTCTGAAAGTGTCTGTTGGGTTGGCACGAATCGAGACTGGGATTTGTCACTCCGTGTAAACGGAGAGGTATCTCTGGGCCCACTCGGTAGGACATCATCATAATGTGCACAATGTGACCAAGGAGTTGATCACGGGATGATGTGTTACGGAACGAGTAAAGAGACTTGCCGGTAACGAGATTGAACAAGGTATCGGGATACCGACGATCGAATCTCGGGCAAGTATCATACCGATGGACAAAGGGAATTGTATACGGGATTGATTGAATCCTCGACATCGTGGTTCATCCGATGAGATCATCGTGGAACATGTGGGAGCCAACATGGGTATCCAGATCCCGCTGTTGGTTATTGGCCGGAGAGTTGTCTCGGTCATGTCTGCATGGTTCCCGAACCCGTAGGGTCTACACACTTAAGGTTCGATGACGCTAGGGTTATTAGGAAGACTTGTATGTGATTACCGAATGTTGTTCGGAGTCCCGGATGAGATCCCGGACGTCCACGAGGAGTTCCGGAATGGTCCGGAGGTAAAGATTTATATATGGAAAGTTGTTGTTCGGGTTCCGGGAAAAGTTCGGTTTTTTCCGGTATTGTACCGGGAAGCTTCCGGAAGGTTCCAGGGATTCCGGAGGGGTCCGGAGGTCCGGAAAATGTTCCACCACGTCCAATACAGCAGCATGGGCTGTAGGGGGGCGCCCTAACCTTAATGGGCCAAGGGCACCAGCCCCCCCAAGGCCCATGCGCATGGGAGAGGGGAAACCCTAAGGGGGAGGGCCTCCACTTGACTTGGGAGGCACTCCTCCCCCCCTTGGCCGCCGCCCCCAACCCTAGATGGGATCTAGGGGCGGCCCCCTCTCTCCCCACCTATAAATAGTGGAGGGGTGGGAGGGCGGCCACCTTGAACCTGGCGCAGCCCTCCCCTCCAATACCTCTCCTCCTCCGCGTGAGCTTGGCGAAGCCCTGCCGGAGAACTGCCACTCCATCACCACCACCGTCGTGCTGCTGTTGGACTCTCTTCCTCAACCTCTCCCTCCTCCTTGCTGGATCAAGGCGGGGAGACGTCTCCGTTCCGTACGTGTGTTGAACGCGAGGTGCCGTCCGTTCGGCGCTAGGATCATCGGTGATTTGGATCACGACGAGTACGACTCCATCAACCCCGTTCACTTGAACGCTTCCGCTTAGCGATCTACAAGGGTATGTAGATGCACTCCCTTCCCCTCTTGCTAGATTACTCCATAGATTGATCTTGGTGATGTCGTAGAAAATTTTAATTCTGCTACGTCCCCAACAGTGGCATCATGAGCTAGGTCTATGCGTAGTTTCTATGCACGAGTAGAACACAAAGTATGTGGGCGTCGATTTGTCAATTTGCTTGCCGTTACTAGTCTTATCTTGATTCGGCAGCATCGTGGGATGAAGCGGCCCAGACCGACTTACACGTACTCTTACGTGAGACTGGTTCCACCGACTGACATGCACTAGTTGCATAAGGTGGCTAGCGGGTCTGTCTCTCCCACTTTAGTCGGATCGGATTCGATGAAAAGGGTCCTTATGAAGGGTAAATAGAAATTGGCATATCACGTTGTGGTTTTCGTGTAGGTAAGAAACGTTCTTGCTAGAAACCTATAGCAGCCACGTAAAAACTTGCAACAACAATTAGAGGACGTCTAACTTGTTTTTGCAGCATATGCTGTGATGTGATATGGGCAAAGGATGTGATGAATGATATATGTGATGTATGAGATTGATCATGTTCTTGTAATAGGAATCACGACTTGCATGTCGATGAGTATGACAACCGGCAGGAGCCATAGGAGTTGTCTTAATTTATTTATGACCTGCGTGTCAACATAAACGTCATGTAATTACTTTACTTTATTGCTAAAGCGTTAGCCATAGTAGTAGAAGTAATAGATGACGAGACAACTTCAAGAAGACACGATGATGGAGATCATGATGATGGAGATCATGGTGTCGTGCCGGTGACAACGATGATCATGGAGCCCCGAAGATGGAGATCAAAAGGAGAAAAATGATATTGGCCATATCATGTCACTATTTGATTGCATGTGATGTTTATCATGTTTTACATCTTATTTGCTTAGAACGACGGTAGCTTAAATAAGATGATCCCTCACTAAAATTTCAAGAAAAGTGTTCCCCCTAACTGTGCACCGTTGTGAAGGTTCGTCGTTTCGAAGCACCACGTGATGATCGGGTGTGATAGATTCTAACGTTCGAATACAACGGGTGTAAGCCAGATTTACACACGCAATACACTTAGGTTGACTTGACGAGCCTAGCATGTACAGACATGGCCTCAGAACACGGAAGACCGAAAGGTCGAGCACGAGTCGTATAGAAGATACGATCAACATGAAGATGTTCACTGATGTTGACTAGTCCGTCTCACGTGATGATCAGACACGGCCTATTCGATTCGGATCATGTTTCACTTAGATGACTAGAGGGATGTCTATCTGAGTGAGAGTTCATTAAATAATTTGATTATATGAACCCAATTATCATGAACATAGCCTAAATTGTCTTCGCAAATAAGTTGTAGATAAATAGCTCACGTTGTAGCTCCCTATTTCAATACGTTCCTAGAGAAAGACCAAGTTGAAAGATATTGTAGGCAATGATGCGGACTAGGTCTGTAGTCCGAGGAGTGTCCTCACTGCTACACAGAAGGCTTACGTCTTTGATGCACCGCTCGATGTGCAAACCCCTACAACGTCGTCTGTGGATGTTATGAACACCTAACAGACACGTCCTGATGACTACTTGATAGTTTAGTGCACCATACTTTACGACTTAGAATCGGGATTCCAATGACGTTTTGAACACCATAAGACATATGAGATGTTCCAAGAGCTGAAATTGGGATTTCAGGCTCATGCCCGTGTTGAGAGGTGTGAGACCTCTGACAAGTTCTTTTGCCAACAATATGGAGGAGAATAGCTCAGCTAGTGAGCATGTGCTCAGAATGTCTGGGTGCTACAATCACTTAAATCAAGTGGGAGTTAAACTTCCAGATAAGATAGTGATTGATAGAGTTCTCTAGCCACTATCACTAAGCTACTAGATCTTCGTGATGAACTATGACATGCAAGGGATGGAGTTGATCCCGGAGCTGTTCGCGGTGCTTAAGACCGCAAAAGGTAGAAATCAAGAAGGAGAATCAAGTGTTGATGGTTTAACAAGACCACTGGTTTCAAGAAGGGCAAGGTCTAGAAAGGAAACTTCATGGATGGCAAACCAGTTACCGCTCCAGTGAAAGAACCCAAGGTTGAACCCAAACCCGAGAATAAGTGCTTCTATTGTAAGGGGAACGGTCACTGGTAGCGGAATTACCCCAAATGCATGGTAGATAAGAAGGCTAGAAACTTCAACAAAGTATATACGTGTTATTAATGTGTTCCTCACTAGTACTCCTGGTAGCACCTGGGTATTGGATACCGGTTCAGTTACTATTATTGGTGACTTGAAGCAAAAGCTACGGACTAAACGGAGACTGGCTAAGGGCGAGGTGACGATGTGTGTTGGAAGTGTTTCCAAAGTTGATGAGATCACCATCGCACGCTCCATCTGCCTTCGGGATTAGTATTGAATCTAGATAAATGTTATCAGGTGTCTACGTTGAGCATGAATATGATTAGATAATGTTCATTGCAATACAGTTATTCATTTAAATTAGAGAATAATGGTTATTCTGTTCACATGAATAATACCTTTCATGGTCATGCACCCTATGTGAATGGTTCATTGAATCTCGGTCGTGGTAATACACATGTTCACGCCAAAGGATGTAGAGTTAATAATGATAGTACCACTTTCTTGTGGCACTGCCGCTTAGGTCATATTGGAGTAAGATGCATGAAGAAACTCCATATCGATGGATGTTTGGAGTCACTTGATTTTGAATCGCTTGACACGTGCAAGCCATGCCTCATGGGCAGGATGACTAAGACCCTGTTTTCAGGTACAATGAAACGGGCAAGTGACTTGTTGGAAATCATACATGCTGATGCGTGTGATCCAATGAGAATTGAAGCATGCGGTGGATATCGCTATTTTCTCATCTTCACTGACGATTTGAGTAGATATAGGTATATTTACTTAATGAAGCACAAGTATGAAACGTTTGAAAAGTTCAAGCGATTTCAGAGTGAAGTTAAGAATCATCATAACAAGAAGATCAAATTCCTACGATCTGATCAATGAGAATTTCTGAGTTATGAGTTTGGTGAACACTTAAGACATTGTGGAATTGTTTCACAGTTGAAGCCACCTGGAACACCACAGGGTAATGGTGTGTCCGGACGTCGTAATCGAACCTTATGAGATATGGTGCGATCTATGATGTCTCTTACCGATCTACCGCTATTATTTTGAGGTTATGCATAAGAGACATCTGCATTCACTTTAGATAGGACACCATATAAGTCCGTTGAGACGACGCCGTGTGAACATTGGTTTGGCAAGAAACCAAAGTTGTCGTTTCCTAATGTTTGGGGCTGCGATGCTTAAGGCTTCAGCCGGAGAAGCTCGAAGCCAAAGCGGACAAACACATCTTCATAGGATACCCAAAGGTGACAGTTGGGTATACCTTCTATCTCAGATCCGAGGGCAAATTGTTTGTCGCTAAGAACGGGTCCTTTCTCAAGAAGGAGTTTCTCTCGAAAGAATTGAGTGGGAGGAAGATAGAACTTGATGAGGTTGTCGAACCTTTACTTCAACCAGAGAGTGATGCAACACAGAAATATGTTTTCTGTGGCGCCTACGTCTGTTAATGTGGCCTAGTTCTAAAAAATCGGTTATTGCTGCCACTAGTTAACCGCGGAAAAAGAACTGCAATGACTACAAGCAAACAAATAAACAAGACAACAAGGAAATAAATAAGCAAGCAACTAACGCTAGGCTACAGCGGCTATTACACATATTACATCCACTGGGCATCAAAGTTCGCCACCAGTGCAAATATAGGGAACAAAGCAGCATATCATATACACTGGCCATCAAAATTGGCCACCAGTGCAAAAAAACGCGACAGCAAAACAAGAGCATAACTGAAACAACTTCAAAAGAGCTCAAGAAACATTATCCTGGGTATCCACCATGCTGGCAATAAGCTTAGCAAGCTGATTAGCTTTGTCCTGTTTGGCGCTAAAATCCTCCAACGCTTGCTGTTGCACCAGAAAGTATGCATCTGAATGCTCCAGGGACTTCTGTAGTCCTTCCGCTTCTTGTCGCAGCACAACTGATCGATATCTTTCAGCTTGTAGTGGAGACTCAAGAAACCGAACTGATTCAGACAATGAGTTTGAATAGCTTGTGCAAGCGGTAGTGGCCAGTAACTCCAACACTAAACCAAGACAGGATGTGTCACTATCCTGAACCTTATCTGCATTACTTCCTTTACCATTTCTTAATAAGGCACTCTTCCCCAATATTCTGTCAGCATTCTAAAAGAAGAAACAAGCAGACACATAACAAGTTTAGCATGTACTAGTATATGAAACTCATTTCGGTGAACCAGTTCATTAGTAAAGTGGACAGGATTAAACTACCAAGTCTTCTATTGCCAAGTACTAGTACATAATAAAAGCATCAAACAAACATATATCTATGTCCTATGGTAGCAATGGAATCTTTAAATTAGAACAGTTGTTCTTCAGGTTTAGGCACTTGTTCTACATGAACAAAGTACAGTAAGACGCAAGAATATAATACTTAAAAATAGAAAATGAGCTCATAGACCTTACCACATTCTTGGTTCGGGACCAGTACAGAACAAGGCGTTCCCAGTCATCGTCCAGTAAATGTGTCTCAGGAGAACGTAAGGGAATTTGATGAGTTTCTTTGCCGGTGAAGTACGTTTTCTTTAGGTAATTCCGATACTGCCACCAAGCATTCTTGAAGATAGCAGAGGTATTAGCACAGGTTACCTCATCCTGAGTTTCCAAATCGGTCCTTCTCTATAGAGAAAAATGGGAAAATTTGCTGTATTATAACCATCACGGAGGTAGGATGTATGGGACGAAGCAAAGTAATTGCCATGAATAACATTACTTACACATAACTCTTGGACAAACACCTGCAACTGGCATTTTCCTTCATCTTCAGCATAATATTTCCAAGATGGGAAGATACTCACATACAATTGTTAAACATCAAATGCGATAGATGCTAAACTACGACTAGCTGGTTGTGCTTCCTCCACGGGAATAGGCGTACTAACTGGTGGAGTTGGGGTTCGCCGTGATAGTATTGGCCCTTTGGGCACTGGAGCTGCCTTACTAACTGCTCTTGTTTGGGAGCTCTGTGGTGGAGATGGTGCTGTGTCAACAGGAACTGGGTCACTATCGGCTAGGGTTGGGGTTAGATTGGGTGAAGCTGGTTCTCTGTCCATCGTAGTAGGGGTACAATCTGCGAGAGTTTGGGTTATGTGTGGTAGGGCTGGTTCTTGTGCAAGTACAACCGGGGTGCTATCTCCACCAAGAGGTAGCACTGTTTTATTTGAAGACCGTGTTTTTAGTCCGCTAGATACTGGCATCACCCGCTCCAATTCAAATGGCTGAAAAACAGGAAACATAGTTGAATGTACAGACATTGTATGAGAGACAAATGCAATAGATAGTGTGGAAAAAAGAGGGCATGAAATAGTTGACATGTATATTGTTTAACTAAAACGGATAGCATGACATAATTTCACATATATGATGTCTATCTAAACTGGATAGCATAGCATAACATAATTCAAAGATATGATGAATAACTAAACAGGATCGCATGACATAATTCACCTACATGTTATCTAAGTAATCAGGATCGCATCATTTAATTCACATATGTGATTTATATGCTAAACAGAGGGCATTCAATATGATGTCTGAACTAAGAACATGGTGTTGAATATTGTGTATATGATGTCTAAACTATGCAATGCAAGACACCGTATGCATGATATGAGCAGTATAACCGTGCCAAGTTAGAGCATACACCTCAGTGGGGGAATAGGACTGGTCATCTGTCTCTGAATCCATCTCTGAGGAGCTATCGGGACCCAACAAGAGATCTGCTTTGACAGGTAGCACTGTCTGCTCTGAAGGCCTTGTTTTCACTCCAGATTTTTCCATCTCCCACCCAAATGGCTGATTCACAGGAAGAGTAGTTTAATGTACAAACATTGTCGACAAATGGAAATGTAATGAAGAAAAGGATGGGCAAGATATCATTCAAATATATGATGCCTGGTTAAACAGGATGGCATTGCACATTTCACATATATTATGGCTGGCTAAAAGACATGAGACTGCATAATTCCCATATATGATATAGAAACTAAACAGGTGGCATTACGGAACATGTCTAAACTAAGCAGATGACATATATGATGTCAAAAGTAGGCACCGCAAGGCAACATATGCATGATATGACTAACATCATCATGCCAAGGTAGAGCAAACACCTTGGGGGGTAAATAGGAGTGGTCAGCGGCGTCCGAATCTGCCTCAGAACAGATATCTTCCTCTGGATTACAATCTGGAGAGGGGTGGGGAGGGTTTTCCATTGAACCCACCATGGAGCGATGTCTGCATGACATTGTATTGCCGCGCAAAACTCTTCTCTTTTTCTCTACACGTTCAGCATGACTGTGTACAATATCTGACATGCATACGAAAAAATATGGTGAGATTATGTAAGGAGAGCATGCAGAAATTTAGAGTGATGGTAACAACCAGTGGATCGATGTTTTACCGTTGAACCAAAATAGCCCTAATGGATCGACGTGAATGTATAGTAATAAGTGATGCAACAAGTGTACAACCTCTTTGCCGTAGCCGTGTCGACCTCAGCATCATTGGGTTGGTCGCTGAAGCAGTTGAGGCACAGGTGGCTGTCGGAGGTGTGGAGGAAGATCTGAGGAATCTGTAGACGGCGTCCAGGGCACTGCTCTGTTGTGATGGATCGTTCTATCGTTCGAGCAGCTCCGGTGAGCCGTAAGACGTCAAGGCTGAAGCAGCACAAGACAGACATCATCAATCTCAAGTGGGATTCTAATAGCATCTCCAATAGATGATGTAAAATGGATGTAAAATTAACATCACCAAAAACCACCTGACTACAACAGATGAGGTAAAAACTGTTGACTCTGAACTTAACTGTCGAAACTGAAATTTACTATGGAATCTGAATGCTACTATCGAAACTGAACGAAATGGTAGCAGAGAGGCACTTGACATGTAGTTTAGGGAGGGCCTGCAGTTCATCTTCAACCTGCACCCCCCTGAGCCGCCAGCCACCACCGGCCCCAGCACCGCCTCGCCGCCCCGAAACAACTTGCCACCGCTGCCCCGGCCAGCCCTCTAGGCCCCCCGCCCCCCCCCTGAACCCTAAGATAGATAGTGGGGCACCTCTCCGGTGAGCCCCCGTCCCCGCTGCGGGTGGTTCTTCCTTAACTCCAGCGAGCCCCCCCAACCCCTGAAAATCGACTGACCCAAAAGTCGATTCAGTCGACTGAAGTGTGGCTTAATCAGAGCAGAGCAGCAGCACAAGCGAGGGGGAGAGCAGCAGGAGCAGCTGGGCGAGCGAGCGATCGAGCGAGAGCCGAAGCAGCAGCAGCAGATCCGGCTAGTATGGCCGCCGCCGTCGAAGGGGCCTCGCAGTGGGGGAGAGCTGTTGGAAATATGCCCTAGAGGCAATAATAAATTAGTTATTATATCATATTTCATTGTTCATGATAATTGTTTATTATCCATGCTAGAATTGTATTGATAGGAAACTCAGATACATGTGTGGATACATAGACAACACCATGTCCCTAGTAAGCCTCTAGTTGACTAGCTCGTTGATCAATAGATGGTTATAGTTTCTTGGCCATGGACATTGGATGTCGTTGATAACGGGATCACATCATTAGGAGAATGATGTGATGGACAAGACCCAATCCTAAGCCTAGCACAAGATCGTGTAGTTCGTATGCTAAAGCTTTTCTAATGTCAAGTATCATTTCCTTAGACCATGAGATTGTGCAACTCCCGGATACCGTAGGAGTGCTTTGGGTGTGCCAAACGTCACAACGTAACTTGGTGGCTATAAAGGTACACTACAGGTATCTCCGAAAGTGTCTGTTGGGTTGGCACGAATCGAGACTGGGATTTGTCACTCCGTGTAAACGGAGAGGTATCTCTGGGCCCACTCGGTAGGACATCATCATAATGTGCACAATGTGACCAAGGAGTTTATCACGGAATGATGTGTTACGGAATGAGTAAAGAGACTTGCCGGTAACGAGATTGAACAAGGTATCGGGATACCGACGATCGAATCTCGGGCAAGTACAATACCGCTGGACAAAGGGAATTGAATACGGGATTGATTGAATCCTCGACATCGTGGTTCATCCGATGAGATCATCGTGGAACATGTGGGAGCCAACATGGGTATCCAGATCCCACTGTTGGTTATTGGCCGGAGAGTTGTCTCAGTCATGTCTGCATGGTTCCCGAACCCGTAGGGTCTACACACTTAAGGTTCGATGACGCTAGGGTTATAGGGAAAGTATGTACGTGGTCACCGAATGTTGTTCGGAGTCCTGGATGAGATCCTGGACGTCACGAGGAGTTCCGGAATGGTCTGGAGGTAAAGATTTATATATGGGAAGTCATCATACGGTCACCGGAATAATTCGGGGGGTTACCGGTATTGTACCGGGACCACTGGAGGGGTTCCGGGGGTCCACCGGGAGGGTCCACCTGCCCCGGAGGGCCCTATGGGCTGTGTGTGGAGAGGGACCAGCCCCTTAGTGGGCTGGGAGCCTCCCCCTAGGGCCCATGCGCCTAGGGTTTGGGGGAACCCTAAAGGGGGGGCGCCCCCCTTGCCTTGGGGGGCAAGGCAACCCCCCTGGCCGCCGCCCCCTCCTCAGATTGGATCTGAGGGGGCCGGCCCCCCTCTCCCTTGCCCCTATATATATGTGGGGGGTGGGAGGGCAGCCGCACCCCAAGTTCTAGCGCAGCCCTCCCCCTCTCCCAAGTCCTCCTATTCTCCCGCAGGTGCTTGGCGAAGCCCTGCAGGATTGCCACGCTCCTCCTTCACCACCATGCCGTCGTGCTGCTGCTGGATGGAGTCTTCCCCAACCTCTCCTTCTCCCCTTGCTGGATCAAGGCGTAGGAGACGTCACCGGGCTGCACGTGTGTTGAACGCAGAGGCGCCGTGGTTCGGCACTTAGATCGGAATCAACCGCGATCTGAATCGCTATGAGTACGACTCCTTCATCCGCGTTCTTGCAACACTTCTGCTTAGCGATCTACAAGGGTATGTAGATTCACTCTCCTTCCCCTCGTTTCTAGATTACTCCATAGATTGATCTTGGTGATGCGTAGAAAATTTTAAATTTCTGCTACGATCCCCAACAGTGGTATCAGAGCTAGGTCTATGCGTAGTTTCTATGCACGAGTAGAACACAAAGCAGTTGTGGGCGTCGATATTGTCAATTTACTTGCCGTTACTAGTCTTATCTTGATTTGGCGGCATCATGGGATGAAGCGGCCCGGACCGACCTTACACGTACTCTTACGTGAGACTGGTTCCACCGACTGACATGCACTAGTTGCATAAGGTGGCTAGCGGGTGTCTGTCTCTCCCACTTTAGTCAGATCAGATTCGATGAAAAGGGTCCTTATGAAGGGTAAATAGAAATTGGCATATCACGTTGTGGTTTTGGCGTAGGTAAGAAACGTTCTTGCTAGAAACCTATAGCAGCCACGTAAAAACTTGCAACAACAATTAGAGGACGTCTAACTTGTTTTTGCAGCATATGCCTTGTGATGTGATATGGCCAAAAGGATGTGATGAATGATATATGTGATGTAGGAGATTGATCATGTTCTTGTAATAGGAATCACGACTTGCATGTCGATGAGTATGACAACCGGCAGGAGCCATAGGAGTTGTCTTAATTTATTTATGACCTGCGTGTCAACATAAACGTCATGTAGTTACTTTACTTTATTGCTAAAGCGTTAGCCATAGTAGTAGAAGTAATGGATGACGAGACAACTTCAAGAAGACATGATGATGGAGATCATGGTGTCATGCCGGTGACAATGATGATCATGGAGTCCCGAAGATGGAGATCAAAAGGAGCAAAATGATATTGGCCATATCATGTCACTATTTGATTGCATGTGATGTTTATCATGTTTTACATCTTATTTGCTTAGAACGACGGTAGCTTAAATAAGATGATCCCTCACTAAAATTTCAAGAAAAGTGTTCCCCCTAACCGTGCACCGTTGTGAAGGTTCGTTGTTTCGAAGCACCACGTGATGATCGGGTGTGATAGATTCTAACGTTCGAATACAACGGGTGTTGACGAGCCTAGCATGTACATACATGGCCTCGGGACACATGCGAAACACTTAGGTTGACTTGACGAACCTAGCATGTACAGACATGGCCTCGGAACACAGAAGACCGAAAGGTTAAACATGAGTCGTATAGAAGATACGATCAACATGAGATGTTCACTGTTGATGACTAGTCCGTCTCACGTGATGATCGGACACGACCTAGTCGATTCGGATCATGTTTCACTTATATGACTAGAGGGATGTCTATCTGAGTGGGAGTTCATTAAATAATTTGATTAGATGAACTCAATTATCATGAACATAGTCTAAATTGTCTTTGCAAATATGTTGTAGATAAACAGCTCACGTTGTAGCTCCCTGTTTCAATATGTTCCTAGAGAAAAACCAAGTTGAAAGATATTGTATGCAATGATGCGGACTGGGTCCGTAGTCCGAGGAGTGTCCTCACTGCTACACAGAAGGCTTACGTCTTTGATGCACCACTTGATGTGCAAACCCCTACAACGTCGTCTGTGGATGTTGTGAACACCTGATAAACACATTCTGATGACTACCTGATAGTTTAGTGCACCATACTTTACGGCTTAGAATCGGGATTCCAATGACGTTTTGAACGCCATAGAACATATGAGATGTTCCAAGAGCTGAAATTGGGAATTCAGGCTCATGCCCGTGTTGGGAGGTGTGAGACCTCTGACAAGTTCTTTTGCCAACAAGATGGAGGAGAATAGCTCAGCTAGTGAGCATGTGCTTAGAATGTTTGGGTGCTACAATCACTTAAATCAAGTGGGAGTTAAACTAACAGATAAGATAGTGATTGATAGAGTTCTCTAGCCACTATCACTAAGCTACTAGATCTTCATGATGAACTATGACATGCAAGGGATGGAGTTGATCCCGGAGCTGTTTGCGGTGCTTAAGACCGCAAAAGGTAGAAATCAAGAAGGAGCATCAAGTGTTGATGGTTTGACAAGACCACTGGTTTCAAGAAGGGCAAGGGCTAGAAGGGAAACTTCATGGATGGCAAACCAGTTGCCGCTCCAGTGAAGGAACCCAAGGTTGAACCCAAACCCGAGACTGAGTGCTTCTATTGTAAGGGGAACGGTCACTGGTAGCAGAATTACCCCAAATGCATGGTAGATAAGAAGGCTGGCAACTTCAACAAAGTATATACGTGTTATTAATGTGTACCTCACTAGTACTCCTGGTAGCACCTGGGTATTGGATACCGGTTCAGTTACTATTATTGGTGACTTGAAGCAAAAGCTACGGACTAAACGGAGACTGGCTAAGGGCAAGGTGACGATGTGTGTTGGAAGTGTTTCCAAAGTTGATGAGATCACCATCGCATACTCCATCTGCCTTCGGGATTAGTATTGAACCTAGATGAATGTTATCAGGTGTCTACGTTGAGCATGAATATGATTAGATCATGTTCATTGCAATACGGTTATTCATTTAAATTAGAGAATAACGGTTACTCTGTTTACATGAATGATACCTTTCATGGTCATGCACCCTATGTGAATGGTTCATTGAATCTCGGTCGTGGTAATACGCATGTTCACGCCAAAAGATGTAGAGTTAATAATGATAGTACCACTTTCTTGTGGCACTACCGCTTAGGTCATATTGGCGTAAGATGCATGAAGAAACTCCATGTCGATGGATGTTTGGAGTCACTTGATTTTGAATCGCTTGACACATGTGAGCCATGCCTCATGGACAGGATGACTAAGACCCCGCTTTCAGGTACAATGAAACGGGCAAGTGACTTGTTGGAAATCATGCATGCTGATGCGTGTGATCCAATGAGAATTGAAGCGTGCGGTGGATATCTCTATTTTCTCATCTTCACTGACGATTTGGGTAGATATAGGCATATCTACTTAATGAAGCACAAGTCTGAAACGTTTGAAAAGTTCAAGCGATTTCAGAGTGAAGTTAAGAATCATCATAACAATAAGATCATGTTCCTACGATCTGATCAAAAGGGGATTTTCTGAGTTATGAGTTTGGCAATCACTTAAGACATTGTGGAATTGTTTCACAGTTGAAGCCACCTGGAACACCACAAGGTAATGGTGTGTCCGGACGTCGTAATCAAACACTATGAGATATGGTGCGATCTATGATGTCTCTTATCAATCTACCGTTTTCATTTTGAGGTTATGCGTTAGAGACAGCTGCATTCACTTTAGATAGGACACCATCTAAGTCCGTTGAGACGACGTCGTATGAACATTGGTTTGGCAAGAAATCAAAGTTGTCGTTTCTTAATGTTTGGGGCTGCGATGCTTAAGGCTTTAGCCGGAGAAGCTCAAACCCAAAGCAGACAAACACATCTTCATAGGATACCCAAAGGTGACAGTTGGGTACACCTTCTATCTCAGATCCGAGGGCAAATTGTTTGTCGCTAAGAACGGGTCCTTTCTCGAGAAGGAGTTTCTCTCGAAAGAATTGAGTGGGAGGAAGATAGAACTTGATGAGGTTGTCGAACCTTTACTTCAACCAGAGAGTGATGCAACACAGAAATATGTTTTCTGTGGCGCCTACGTCTGTTGAAGAGGAAGTTAATGATAGTGATCATGAAGCTTCGGATCAAGTTGCTATCGAACCTCGTAGGTCGACAAGGATATGTACTACTCCTAAGTGGTACGGTAATCCTGTCTTAGATATCATGTTGTTAGACAACAATAAACCTACGAGCTATGGAGAAGCCATGGTGGGCCCGTATTCTGACAAATGGTTAGAAGCCATGAAATCCGAGATAGAATCCATATATCAAAACAAAGTGTGGACTTTGGTAGACTTGCCCGATGATCAGGAAGCCATTGAGATAAATGGATCTTTAAGAAGGAAGATGGACATGGGCGGTAATGTTACCGTCTATGAAGCTCAACTTGTGGGAAAGAGTCTTTTCACAAGTTCAAGGAGTTGACTACGATGAGAATTTCTCACCCGTAGCGATGCTTAAGTCCGTCGGAGTCATGTTAGCATTAGCTGTATTTTTCGATTATGAAATCCTACAGATGGATGTCAAAACAAGTTTTCTTACCAGTTTTCGTAAGAAAAGCTGTATGTGATACAATAAAAGGTTTTGGCGATCCTAAGGATGCTAAAAGGTATGCTGGCTCCAGCAATCCTTCTATGGACTAGAGCAAGCATCTCGGAATCAGAATATATGTTTTGATGGAGTGATCAAAGCTTTTAGGTTTATACAATGTTTGCTAGAAACTTGTATTTACAAGAAAGTGAGTGGGAGCACTACAACATTTCTGATAAGTATATGTGGATGACATATTGTTGATTCGAAATAATGTAGAATTTCTGGAAAGCATAAACGGTTGTTTGAAGAGTGTTTTTCAAAGGAAGACCTGGATAAAGCTGCTTACAAATTGGGCATCAAGATCTATAGAGATAGATCAAGACGCCTGATGATACTTTCAAAGAACGCACACCTTGACATGTTTTTTGAAGGAGTTCAAAATAGATCAGCCAAAGAAGGGGTTCTTACCTGAGTTGTAAGGTGTGAAGTTGAGTAAGACTCAAAGCTTGACCACGACAGAAGAAAGAGGAAGGATGAAGGTCATCCCCTATGCTTTTGTCATAGGCTCTATACAGTATGCCATGCTGAAGTACCGCACCTGATGTGTGCCATGCCACATGTCTGGCAAGAGGGTACAAAGGTGATCTAGGAGTAGATCACCAGATAGCGGTCAAAATTATCCTTAGAGAAATAAGGAAATGTTTCTCAGCTATGGAGGTGATAAAGAGTTCGACATAAAGAGTTACGTCAATGCAAGCTTAACACCTATCCGGATAGCTCTGAGTAGAGATACCGGATACGTATAATGGAGCAATAATTTGGAATAGCTCCAAGTGGAACGTGGTAGCAGCATCTACGATATAAAGTTTTGTGAAATACATAGGGATCTGAATATGGCAAGACCCGTTGACTACAACCTCTCTCACAAGCATAACATGATCAAACCCAGAACTCTTTGAGTGTTTATCACATAGTGATGTGAACTAGATCATTGAGTCTAGTAGACTCTTGGATGTTGGTCACATGGCGATGTGACCTGTGAGTGTTAATCACATGGCGATGTGAACTAGATTATTGACTCTAGTGCAAGTGGGAGACTGTTGGAAATATGCCCTAGAGGCAATAATAAATTAGTTGTTATTATTATATTTCATTGTTCATGATAATCGTTTATTATCCATGCTAAAATTGTATTGATAGGAAACTCAGATGCATGTGTGGATACATAGACAACACCATGTCCCTAGTAAGCCTCTAATTGACTAGCTCGTTGATCAATAGATGGTTACGGTTTCCTGACCATGGACATTGGATGTCGTTGATAACGGGATCACATCATTAGGAGAATGATCTGATGGACAAGACCCAATCCTAAGCCTAGCACAAAGATCGTGTAGTTCGTTTGCTAAAGCTTTTCTAATGTCAAGTATCATTTCCTTAGACCATGAGATTGTGCAACTCCCGGATACCGTAGGAGTGCTTTGGGTGTACCAAATGTCACAACGTAACTGGGTGGCTATAAAGGTTCACTACAGGTATCTCCGAAAGTGTCTGTTGGGTTGGCACGAATCGAGACTGGGATTTGTCACTCCGTGTAAACGGAGAGGTATCTCTGGGCCCACTCGGTAGGACATCATCATAATGTGCACAATGTGACCAAGGAGTTGATCACGGGATGATGTGTTACGGAACGAGTAAAGAGACTTGCCGGTAACGAGATTGAACAAGGTATTGGGATACCGACGATCGAATCTCGGGAAAGTATCGTACCGATGGACAAAGGGAATTGTATACGGGATTGATTGAATCCTCGACATCGTGGTTCATCCGATGAGATCATCGTGGAACATGTGGGAGCCAACATGGGTATCCAGATCCCGCTGTTGGTTATTGGCCGGAGAGTTGTCTCGGTCATGTCTGCATGGTTCCCGAACCCGTAGGGTCTACACACTTAAGGTTCGATGACGCTAGGGTTATTAGGAAGACTTGTATGTGATTACCGAATGTTGTTCGGAGTCCCGGATGAGATCCCGGACGTCACAAGGAGTTCCAGAATGGTCCGGAGGTAAAGATTTATATATGGAAAGTTGTTGTTCGGGTTCCGGGAAAAGTTCGGTTTTTTCCGGTATTGTACCGGGAAGCTTCCGGAAGGTTCCAGAGGATTCCGGAGGGGTTCGGAGGTCCGAAAAATGTTCCACCACATCCAATACAGCAGCATGGGCTGTAAGGGGGCGCCCTAACCTTAATGGGCCAAGGGCACCAGCCCCCCCAAGGCCCATGCGCATGGGAGAGGGGAAACCCTAAGGGGGAGGGCCTCCACTTGACTTGGGAGGCACTCCTCCCCCCCTTGGCAGCCGCCCCCAACCCTAGATGGGATCTAGGGGGGCCGGCCCCCCTCTCTCCCCACCTATAAATAGTGGAGGGGTGGGAGGGCGGCCATACCCTTGAACCTGGCGCAGCCCTCCCTCCTCCTACACCTCCTCCTCCTCCATAGTGCTTGGCGAAGCCCTGCTGGAGAACCACGAGCTCCATCACCACCACGCCGTCATGCTGTTACTGGACTCTCTTCCTCAACCTCTCCCTCCTCCTTGCTGGATCAAGGCGTGGGAGACGTCTCCGTTCTGTACGTGTGTTGAACGCGGAGGTGCCGTCCGTTCGGCGCTAGGATCATCGGTGATTTGGATCACGACGAGTACGACTCCATCAACCCCGTTCACTTGAACGCTTCCGCTTAGCGATCTACAAGGGTATGTAGATGCACTCAACTTCCCCTCGTTGCTAGATTACTCCATAGATTGATCTTGGTGATGCGTAGAAAATTTTAAATTTCTGCTACGATCCCCAACAACCAAAAGGATCAAACTAATAAAAACGGTAAAGATAAAGGTGTCGGTGTACTAAAGTAGGGGTACCCTTCGTACCCCGAACTTGTGCACGGGCAGTCGCAGCGTCCCGCGGCAAGGCCTGCCAGGTCACCGCCAAGATTCCCCGTGGTCCCCCTAAAGACCATTCAAGAACAAAGTACTCAAGACAAGACCCCGGCAAGAGGAGCTTGCCGGGAAGAAGGCAAGACCCCGGCAAGAGGAGCTTGCCGGGAAGGCCATCAGAAGCGTCCCAAGGCCCCGGCAAGAGGCGCTTGCCGGGAAGGCCGTCCGAGGCATTCCAAGGAACTTGCCGCGGCGCGCTACGCGCCCCGACAAGGCCCGGTGAGCGACAAGCTCCCGGAAGCGACAAGTCGACGGCCGCGGCAAGGCGCTTGCCGCGGCAAGCCCCCGCTCCACGCCCGCGCTCCAGCACATCCACCCACGTGTCGCTCCGGGGCCCCTCCCGAGCGCACGTGGCAGGAGGCTGTGCAGCTAGAGGCGTGCGATGGCACGCAGGCGCTGACAAGACAACCATTGTGGCAAGACGGTGGCGTCCCTAGCGGTCCCTTTCGGTGCTGTCTAGGCGACACAGACGGGCATTTATTGCCCTTGTCCCCTGCCGTCAGGGTTAGGTATGATAGCACTGTAGCAGGTAGCTGTGCCTACTACAGCTCCTAGCTGTGCCTACCCGCGGCACCTTTTCCACTTTTGCCCTCCGTTGCCCTATGTCGGTAACCCCTTGAGCCTATAAAAGGAGGCCCGGGGCAACGTAGAGGGAGGTTGAGCAATTCCACACACTCACGCTCGGTCTCGCTCCCGAGCTAGAAATCAATACCAATCCACAAAGCAGGAGTAGGGTTTTACGCATCCGTGCGGCCCGAACCTGGGTAAACCGCCCGCGTGCTTCGCCTCGATCTGCTCTTTGCGCAACCTCCGCCCCCCGCCGAACCAAAAGGGACCCGGACCGCCGGTCCCATAGGTGCCCGTGGATCAGAAACCCCGGCAAAAGGGATGGTGATACGATACCGGGGCACTCCCCCAAGCTTTGAAGTTGCCAAGTGGAGTGCCCATACCAGATACTCAATTCTTCTTTGTTGGAGGAGAAGGTGGAGTTGTTGATGATGGATAGTCGCACATCGAGCGTAAGAGGTCTTCTAGCTTGCGGATAATGCCCTTGAGTGCGATGATATGCTCCTTCAACAAAATATTTTCACGTGTGTGTACTTATTTGGTATACGAGCCAACTCAATCATCTTGAAAGCTTCGATTTCTGTTGGGGTAAGAAGATTGTGATCCAGTTGAAGGGTGTCCTTTGTTGCTGGAACTTGGTCCTCCATGGCCTTCTTGATCCCTTCATCCTTGTTGATCTCCATAGGTTCTTCTCTCTTCAGCTCTATCTTCATTAGCCAAGCATCATTGCCCTCATGGTTGGAGGAGGAGGGAGACGACATAGTGCCTGGCCTTGAGAACCCTGACAGAAAACAGCTCGAAACAAAGACAGGGGATTTTTGTGTGATACAGGAGTCAAAACCCCCGGGAGGTTATATAATGAATTTTTACCGACCAAAATACGTGTCCTGTAAGAAAACGGAGTCCGGAGAGCACAAGAGGTGCCCACGAGGTAGGGGGCGCGCCTTCCACCCTCGTGGAGCCCTCGTGTCCTTTCCGGACTACTGCCTATTTTTCTATTTTTCTAAATATTCCAAAACGGAGAAATATTGCCTTAAAAAATGTTTCGGAGTCGGTTTACTTACCGTACCACATACCTATTCCTTTTCAGAGTCTGAACCATTCCTGAAAGTGTCCTTTATGTATTCCTCTGGGGTTACGGTTTCAATAACATTGGTTTGAACATTTATGGGATTACCTAAGATATAATGTTTGATTCTTTGACCGTTCACCACCTTCAGATTTGTGCCTTCGAAGTTGTTGATTTCTATGGCACCGGAACGGTAGACCTCCTCGATAACGTAAGGACCCTCCCATTTAGAGAGAAGTTTTCCTGCAAAAAATCTTAAACGAGAGTTGTATAGCAATACATAATCACCTACATTAAACTCACGCTTTTGTATTCTTTTATCATGCCACCTTTTAACTTTTTCTTTAAACAACTTGGCATTTTCATAGGCTTGGGTTCTCCATTCATCAAGTGAGCTAATATCAAATAACCTCTTCTCACCAGCAAGTTTAAAATCATAATTAAGTTCTTTAATAGCCCAATAAGCCTTGTGTTCTAGTTCGAGAGGTAAGTGACATGCTTTTCCATAGACCATTTTGTACGGAGACATACCCATAGGATTTTTGTATGCAGTTCTATAGGCCCATAATGCATCATCAAGTTTCTTGGACCAATTCTTTCTGGACCTATTAACAGTCTTTTGCATAATTAATTTGAGTTCTCTATTGCTCAATTCTACTTGACCACTAGACTGAGGGTGATAAGGAGATGCAATTCTATGATTAACATCATATTTAGCAAGCATTTTACGGAAAAGCGCCATGAATAAAATGTGAACCACCATCAGTCATTAAATATCTAGGGACTCCAAACCTTGGAAAAATAACTTCTTTAAGCATTTTAATAGAAGTGTTACGATCAACACTACTAGTTGGAATAGCTTCTACCCACTTAGTAACGTAATCAACAACAACTAAAATATGTGTGTAACCATTAGAGGAAGGAAGAGGTCCCATATAGTCAAAGCCCCAAACATCAAATGGTTCAATAACAAGTGAATAATTCATAGGCATTTCTTGACGTCTACTAATATTACCAATCCTTTGACATTCATCACAAGATAAGACAAACTTACGGGCATCCTTGAAGAGAGTAGGCCAATAAAAACCAGATTGCAGTACCTTATGTGCAGTTCTATCTCCATCATGGTGTCCTCCATAAGCTTCGGAGTGACACTTGCGTAGGATCTATTCCTGTTCATGCTCATGTACACAACGTCTAATAACACCATCTACTCCTTCTTTATAAAGATGTGGGTCATCCCAAAAATAATGCTTCAAATCATAGAAGAACTTTTTCTTTTGCTGGTATGTGAAACTAGGTGGTATAAACTCAGCAACAATGTAATTAGCATAATTAGCATACCATGGAATAGTATGAGAAGCATTTATGACATTTAATTGCTCATCAGGAAAGCTATCATCAATAGGTAGTGGGCCATCAAGCACATTTTCTAACCTAGACAAGTTGTCTGCAACAGGGTTCTCGGCTCCCTTTCTATCAACAATATGTAAGTCAAATTCTTGTAGCAAGAGAACCCATCTAATAAGTCTAGATTTAGCATCTTTCTTTTCCATAAGATATTTAATAGCAGCATGATCAGTGTGAATAGTTACCCTAGAATCAACAATATAAGGTCTAAACTTATCACAAGCAAATACAACTGCTAAGGATTCTTTTTCAGTAGTAGCATAATTTCTTTGAGCATTGTCTAGAGTTTTACTAGCATATTGAATAACATTTAGTTTCTTATCAACTCTTTGCCCTAGAACAACACCTACAGCATAATCACTAGCATCACACATAATTTCAAAGGGTAAATTCCAATCAGGTGGCTGAATGATAGGTGCAGAGATCAATGCTTTCTTAAGTATTTCAAATGCTTCTACACAATCATCATCAAAGACAAATGGTATATCTTTTTGTAATAAATTAGTCAGAGGTCGAGAGATTTTTGAGAAGTCCTTGGTGAACCTCCTATAAAAACCGGCATGACCAAGGAAACTTCTTATACCTTTGATGTCCTTGGGACATGGCATCTTTTCAATAGCATCAACCTTGGCTTTATCAACTTCAATACCTCTTTCAGAAACTTTATGCCCCAAGACAATACCTTCATTAACCATAAAATGGCACTTTTCCCAATTCAAGACAAGATTAGTTTCTTCACATCTCTGCAAAACTCGATCAAGGTTGCTCAAGCAATCATCAAAAGAAGATCCATAGACGGAAAAGTCGTCCATGAAAACCTCACAAATATTTTCACAGAAGTCAGAGAATATAGCCATCATGCATCTTTGAAAGGTAGTAGGTGCATTACATAAACCAAAAGGCATACGTCTATAAGCAAAAGTACCAAAAGGGCATGTAAAAGTAGTCTTTGATTGATCTTTGGCTGACACAGGTATTTGAGAGAAACCAGAATAACCATCTAGAAAGCAAAAATGTGTATGTTTGGATAATCTTTCTAGCAATTTATCGATAAAAGGTAAGGGGTAATGATCTTTTTTAGTAGCCTTATTTAATTTGCGGAAATCAATTACCATCCTATAACCAGTAATAATTCTTTGAGGGATCAATTCATCTTTATCATTAGGAAAAACACTAATACCTCCCTTCTTAGGGACACAATGGACAGGACTTACCCACTTACTATCAGCAACGGGATAAATTATAACTGCCTCAAGGAGCTTTAGTATCTCCTTTCTTACCACTTCTTTCATTTTAGGATTCAGTCGGCGTTGATGATCGCGAACTGGTTTAGCATCTTCTTCCAAATTAATTTTATGTTGACATAGAGTGGGATTAAATGCCCTTAAGATCATCAAGAGTATACCCAATAGCAGCGCGGTGCTTCTTCAGAGTTTTCAATAATCTCTCTTCCTCATGCTGTGAAAGGTTAGCACTAACAATAACAGGGTATATCTTTTTCTCATCAAGATAAGCATATTTAAGAGTATCAGGTAACGGTTTAAGCTCAAACACGGGATCACCCTTGGGTGGAGGAGGATCCCCTAGGATTTGAACAGGTAAATTGTTTTTCATAATAGGTTCCTGTTTAAAGAATACTTCATCTAATTCCCTTCTTTCATTCATAAACATATCATTTTCATGGTCTAGCAAATATTGTTCTAAAGGATCACTAGGAGGTACGGCAATAGAAGCAAGACCAATAATTTCATCCTTACTAGGTAATTCTTCTACACGGTGTTGTCTACTAAATTTAGAGAAATTAAATTCATGAGTCATATCATCTAAACCGATAGTAACAACATCCCTTTTGCAATCTATGGTAGCATTAACAGTATTTAAGAAGGGTCTACCAAATATAGTGGGACAAAAACTATTTTGTGGGGAACCAAGAACAAGAAAATTAGCAGGATATTTAGTTTTCCCACACAAGACTTCAACATCTCTACCAATTCCCATTGGTGAAATAGTATCTCTATTAGCAAGTTTAATTGTGACATCAATATCTTCTAACTCAGCGGGTGCAATGTCATGCATAATTTCTTTGTATAAGTCAATAGGTATTGCACTAGCACTAGCACCCATATCACACAAGCCATGATAACAATGATCTCCTATTTTAACAGAAATAACAAGCATGCCTACCACAGGTCTAGGTTTATCTGTATCACGGGGATTAGCAATTCTACTAGTTTCATTATAGAAATAAATAACATGCCCAGCTATATTATCAGACAAGAGATCTTTAACAATAGCAATATTAGGTTCAACTTTAACTTTCTCAGGAGGTGTATATGTTTTAATATTGCTTTTACGAACCACAGTTGAAGCTTTAGCATGATCCTTTATCCTAACAGGGAAAGGTGGTTTATCAACATAAGAAGTAGGAATAATAGGATCATTACAAGTAATAGTCTTTTCTCCAACTTTAATAGGTGCAACTACTTTTACTTCTATGGGAGGATGATATTTAAACCACTTCTCCTTGGGGAGATCAACATAAGCAGCAAAAGATTCACAGAAAGAAGCTACTATCTCAGAGTCAAGTCCATATTTAGTGCTAAATTTACGAAAAATATCGGTATCCATAAAAGATTTAACACAATCAAAACTAGGTGTCATACCTGACTCCTTACCATTGTCGAGGTCCCAATCTTCGGAGTTGCGTTTAATTCTTTCCAATAAATCCCATTTGAATTCAATAGTCTTCATCATAAAAGAGCCAGCACAAGAAGTATCAAGCATGGTGCGATTGTTACCAGAAAGCCGAGCATAAAAATTTTGAATAATCATTTCTCTCGAGAGCTCATGATTGGGGCATGAATATAACATTGATTTAAGCCTCCCCCAAGCTTGAGTGATGCTTTCTCCTTCACGAGGCCAAAAATTATATATATAATTGCGATCATGATGAACAAGATGCATAGAATAAAACTTTTGATGAAATTCCAATTTCAATCGTTTGTAGTTCCAAGACTCCATATCATCACATAGCCTATACCATGTCGATGCATCTCCCCTCAAAGATAAAGGGAAGACCTTCTTCTTAACAACATCTCCGGGTACACCTGCAAGCTTAAATAATCCGCAAACTTCATCCACATATATTAGATACTCATTGGGATGTTTTGTTCCATCTCCTAAAAAAGGATTAGCTAGCAGTTTTTCTACCATACCCAAAGGAATTTCAAAGCAAGCATTTTCATTTTCAGTAGGTTCAGTAGGTTGAGGAGCAACTCTTTGCTCTACTGGTCGGGGTGAAGATACCCCGAACAAGCCCCTCGGAGGATTACTTTCCATAGTAACAAGCGACAGTAAATTTCAGCACACTATATAAATTTTTCCTTACCAAATTCCACCTTCCAAAGGCGCTTCACTCCCCGACAACGGCGCCAGAAAAGAGTCTTGATGACCCAAAAGTATAGGGGATCTATCGTAGTCCTTTCGATAAGTAAGAGTGTCGAACCCAACGAGGAGCAGAAGGAAATGATAAGCGGTTTCCAGCAAGGTATTCTCTGCAAGTACTGAAATAAGTAGTAACAGATAGTTTTGTGATAGGATAATTTGTAACGAGAAACAAGTAACAAAAGTAAATAAAGTGCAGCAAGATGGCCCAATCCTTTTTGTAGCAAAGGACAAGCCTGGACAAACTCTTATATAGATAAAAGCGCTCCCGAGGACACATGGGAATATCGTCAAGCTAGTTTTCATCACGTTCCATATGATTCGCGTTCGGTACTTTGATAATTTGGTATGTGGGTGGACCGGTGCTTGGGTGCTATCCTTACTTGGACAAGCATCCCACTTATGATTAACCTCTATTGCAAGCATCCGCAAATACAACAAAAGTATTAAGGTAAACCTAACCATAGCATGAAACATATGGATCCAATTCAGCCCCTTACGAAGCAACGCATAAACTAGGGTTTAAGCTTCTGTCACTCTAGCAACCCATCATCTACTTATTACTTCCCAATGCCTTCCTCTAGGCCCAAATAATGGTGAAGTGTCATGTAGTCGACGTTCACATAACACCACTAGAGGAGAGACAACATACATCTCATCAAAATATCGAACGAATACCAAATTCACATGACTACTAATAGCAAGACTTCTCCCATGTCCTCAGGAACAAAAGTAACTACTCACAAAGCATAAACATGTTCATAATCAGAGGGGTATTAATATGCATATAGGATCTGAACATATGATCTTCCACCAATTAAACCAACTAGCATCAACTACAAGGAGTAATTAACACTACTAGCAACCTACTAGCACCAATCCCGGACTTGGAGACAAGAATTGGATACAAGAGATGAACTAGGGTTTTGAGATGAGATGGTGCTGATGAAGATGTTGATGGAGATGCCCTCTCCCGATGAGAGGAGCATTGGTGATGAGGATGGCGATGATTTCCCCTCCGGGAGGGAAGTTTCCCCCGCATAATAGCTCTGCCAGAGCCCTAGATTGGTTCCGCCAAGTTTCCGCCTCGTGGCGGCGGAGTTTTGTCCGAGAAGATGGCTCATGATTTTTTTCCCATCGAAAGACTCCATATAGCAGAAGATGGCCACCGGAGGGCTACCAGGGGGGCCACAAGGTAGGGGGCGCGCCAAGGGGGGTAGGGTGCGCCCCCACCCTCGTGGGCAGGGTGTGGCCCACCTGGTGAATCTCTTCCGCTGAGTATTTTTTATATATTATGAAAACGTCTTCCATGATGTTTCAGGACTTTTGGAGCTATGTAGAATAGGTCTCTAATATTTGCTCCTTTTCCAGCCCAGAATCCCACGCCGGCATTCTCCTCTTTATGTAAACCTTGTAAAATAAGAGAGAATAAGCATACGTATTGTGACATAATGTGTAATAACAGCCCATAATGCAATAAATATTAATATAAAAGCATGATGCAAATGGACATGTCAACTCCGCCAAGCTTAGACCTCGCTTGTCCTCAAGCGAAAAGCCAAAATTGAAAAATATGTCCACATGTTTAGAGATGAAGGTGTCGATAAAAATAAAATACGGACATGAGGGCATCATGATCATTCTTAGAGCAGCAACTTATATAATTCTTGTCATATGATATCTCATGCTAGAGTAATAATTCAATCACAATATCAAGTATGAATCGTAAACTTCATTGAAAACTAATAAACTATAATCTCAGTCATTGAAGCAATTACAATTTATCATAACATAGGAAAGAGTCGATGTATAAGAGCTTTTCAGCAAGTCCACATACTCAACTATCATATAGTCTTTCACAATTGCTGACACTCACGCAATACTTATGGGTATGGAGTCTTAATCGGACACAGAGAAAGATAGGGGCTTATAGTTTTGCCTCCCATAGTTTTACCTCAAGGGTAATGTCAACAGTAATAGTTCATGAAAAACCACATCCAATTAGCCATATATACCAGGATCTTTCAAACATATTGTGCTTGCCAAAGGATAAAATGTAAAAAGGAAGGGTGAAGATCACCATGACTCTTATGCAATGTAGGAGATAAAAGCAAAAGATAGGCCCTTCACAGAGGGAAGAAGAGGTTGTCATGCGCTTTTATGGTTGGATGCACAAAATCCTAATGCAAAAAAACGTCACTTTATATTGCCACTAGTGATATGGACCTTTATTATGCAGTCTGTCGCTTTTATTACTTCCATATCACATGATCGTATAAAGCTTATTTCTTCCACACCAATCAATCATACATATTTAGAGAGCAATTTTTATTGCTTGCACCGATGACAACTTGATGGATCTTACTCAATCCATAGGTAGGTATGGTGGACTCTCATGGCAGAACTGGTTTAAGGGTGTTTGGAAGCACAAGTAGTATCTCTACTTGGTGCAATGAATTTAGCTAGCATGAGGGGGAAAGGCAAGCTCAACATGTTGGAGGATCCAAGACAATATAATTTATCTCAGATGTAAGAAAACACAACCCATTACGTTGTCTTCCTTGTCCAATGTCAACTCTTTAGCATGTCATATTTTAATGAGTGCTCACAATCATAAAATATGTCCAAGATAGTATATTTATATGTGAAGATCTCTCTTTCTTTATTACTTCCTATTAATTGCAACGATGACCAAAACTATGTTTGTCAACCCTCAATAACTTTTATTCATCATACTCTTCCTATGTGAGCTCATTACTCTCCATAAGAGTCACATGATCTCCTTGTTTCTTTTTATTTCTTTCTCTTTTCTTTTATTCACTTAGGATCATGGAAAAATAATCAAGCCCTTGACTCAACACTAATCTTTATTATATAGCTCACGGACTCGATTACATAGAAGGATAATAAAGCAAAACTCACAACTAGATCACACTAAGAACTTTTATTCTACTAGATTAAGATATTACCAATGTTTGAAATATGCCCTAGAGGCAATAATAAATTAGTTATTATTATTATATTTCATTGTTCATGATAATCGTTTATTATCCATGCTAGAATTGTATTGATAGGAAACTCAGATACATGTGTGGATACATAGACAACACCATGTCCCTAGTAAGCCTCTAGTTGACTAGCTCGTTGATCTATAGATGGTTACGGTTTCCTGACCATGGACATTGGATGTCGTTGATAACGGGATCACATCATTAGGAGAATGATGTGATGGACAAGACCCTATCCTAAGCCTAGCACAAAGATCGTGTAGTTCGTTTGCTAAAGCTTTTCTAATGTCAAGTATCATTTCCTTAGACCATGAGATTGTGCAACTCCCGGATACCGTAGGAGTGCTTTAGGTGTACCAAACGTCACAACATAACTGGGTGACTATAAAGGTACACTACAGGTATCTCCGAAAGTGTCTGTTGGGTTGACACGGATCAAGACTGGGATTTGTCACTCCGTGTGACGGAGAGGTATCACTGGGCCCACTCGGTAATGCATCATCATTATGAGCTCAAAGTGACCAAGTGTCTGGTCACGGGATCATGCATTACGGTACGAGTAAAGTGACTTGCCGGTAACGAGATTGAACAAGGTATTGGGATACCGATGATCGAATCTCGGGCAAGTAGCATACCGATTGACAAAGGGAATTCTATACGGGGTTGCTTGAATCCTCGACATCGTGGTTCATCCGATGAGATCATCGAGGAGCATGTGGGAGCCAACATGGGTATCCAGATCCCGCTGTTGGTTATTGACCGGAGAGCGATCTCGGTCATGTCTACATGTCTCCCGAACCCGTAGGGTCTACACACTTAAGGTTCGGTGACGCTAGGGTTGTAGGGATATGTATATGCAGTAACCCGAATGTTGTTCGGAGTCCCGGATGAGATCTCGGACGTCACGAGGAGTTCCGGAATGGTCTGGAGGTAAAGAATTATATATAGGAAGTGCTATTTCGGCCATCGGGACAAGTTTCGGGGTCACCGGTATTGTACTGGGACCACCGGAAGGGTCCTGGGGGTCCACTGGGTGGGGCCACCTATCCCGGAGGGCCCCATGGGCTGAAGTGGGAAGGGATCCAGCCCAAAGTGGGCTGGGGCACCACTTCCCCTAGGGCCCATGCGCCTAGGGTGGGGGAAACCCTAAAGGGGGCGCCCCTTGCTTGGGGGGCAAGCCCCCCCACCCCTTGGCCGCCGCCCCCCCTAGGAGATTGCATCTCCTAGGGCCGGCGCCCCCCCTAGGCCCCCTATATATAGTGGGGGGAGGAAGGGCCTCTCACCTACGCCTTTGGTGCCTCCCTCTCCCTCTCCAACACCTCCTCCTCCTCCATAGAGCTTGGCGAAGCCCTGCCGGAGTACTGCAGCTCCATCACCACCACGCCGCCGTGCTGCTGCTGGTGCCATCTTCCTCAACCTCTCCTTGCCCCTTGCTGGATCAAGAAGAAGGAGACGTCACGCTGACCGTACGTGTGTTGAACGCGGAGGTGCCGTCCGTTCGGCGCTAGGATCTCCGGTGATTTGGATCACGTCGAGTACGACTCCCTCATCCCCGTTCTTTGAACGCTTCCGCTCGCGATCTACAAAGGTATGTAGATGCATCCGATCACTCGTTGTTACATGAACTCATAGATGGATCTTGGTGAAACCGTAGGAAAATTTTTGTTTTCTGCAACATTTCCCAACAGTGGCATCATGAGCTAGGTCTATGCGTAGTTCTCTTGCACGAGTAGAACACAATTTGTTGTGGGTGTTGATTTTGTCAACTTTCTTGCCGCTACTAGTCTTATCTTGCTTCAACGGTATTGTGGGATGAAGCGGCCCGGACCAACCTTACACGTACGCTTACGTGAGACCGGTTCCACCGACTGACATGCACTAGTTGCATAAGGTGGCTGGCGGGTGTCTGTCTCTCCCACTTTAGTTGGAGCGGATTCGATGAAAAGGGTCCTTATGAAGGGTAAATAGAAGTTGACAAATCACGTTGTGGCTTTCACATAGGTAAGAAAACGTTCTTGCTAGAACCCTCTTGCAGCCACGTAAAACTTGCAACAACTATTAGAGGACGTCTAACTTGTTTTTGCAGCAAGTGTTTTGTGATGTGATATGGCCAAAGTTGTGATGAATGATGAATGATATATATGTGATGTATGAGATGTTCATGCTTTTGTAATAGGAATCATGACTTGCATGTCGATGAGTATGACAACCGGCAGGAGCCATAGGAGTTGTCTTTATTTTTGTATGACCTGCGTGTCATTGAGAAACGCCATGTAAATTACTTTACTTTATTGCTAAACATGTTAGCCATAGTAGTAGAAGTAATAGTTAGCAAGCAACTACATGGAGACACGATGATGGAGATCATGATGATGGAGATCATGGTGTCATGCCGGTGACAAGATGGTCATGGAGCCCCAAGATGGAGATCAAAGGAGCTATGTGATATTGGCCATATCATGTCACTATTATTATTTGATTGCATGTGATGTTTATCATGTTTTTGCATCTTGTTTACTTAGAACGACGGTAGTAAATAAGATGATCCCTCATAATAATTTCAAGAAAGTGTTTCCCCTAACTGTGCACTGTTGCGACAGTTCGTTGTTTCGAAGCACCACGTGATGATCGGGTGTTAGATTCCAACGTTCACATACAACGGGTGTAAGACAGATTTACACATGCAAACACTTAGGTTGACTTGACGAGCCTAGCATGTACAGACATGGCCTCGGAACACAGAAGACCGAAAGGTCGAGCATGAGTCGTATAGAAGATACGATCAACATGAAGATGTTCACCGATGTTGACTAGTCCATCTCACGTGATGATCGGACACGGCCTAGTTAACTCGGATCATGTTATACTTAGATTACTGGAGGGATGTCTATCTAAGTGGGAGTTCATTGAATAATTTGATTAGATGAACTTAATTATCATGAACTTAGTCTAAATTTTTTACAATATGTCTTGTAGATCAAATGGCCAACGTAGTCCTCAACTTCAACGCGTTCCTAGAGAAAACCAAGCTGAAAGACGATGGCAACAACTACACGGACTGGGTCCGGAACCTGAGGACCATCCTCATAGCTGCCAAGAAAGAATATGTCCTACAAGCACCGCTAGGTGACGCACCCGTCTCACAGAACCAAGACGTTATGAATGCTTGGCAGACACGTGCTGATGACTACTCCCTCGTTCAGTGTGGCATGCTTTACAGCTTAGAGCCGGGGCTCCAAAAGAGTTTTGAGAGATATGGAGCATATGAGATGTTCGAAGAGCTGAAGATGGTTTTTCAAGCTCATGCCCGGGTTGAGAGATATGAAGTCTCCGACAAATTCTTCAGCTGTAAGATGGAGGAAAACAGTTCTGTCAGTGAGCACATACTCACTATGTCTGGGTTACATAACCGCTTGACTCAGCTAGGAGTTAATCTCCCGAATGACGCGGTCATTGACAGAATCCTCCAGTCGCTTCCATCGAGCTACAAGAGCTTTGTGATGAACTTCAATATGCAGGGGATGGAAAAGACCATTCCTGAGGTATTTTCAATGCTGAAATCAGCAGAGGTAGAAGTCAAAAAGGAACATCAAGTATTGATGGTCAATAAAACCACCAAGTTCAAGAAGGGCAAGGGTAAAAAGAACTTCAAGAAGGACGGCAAGGGAGTTGCCGCGCCCGGCAAGCAAGCTGCCGGGAAGAAGCCAAAGAATGGACCCAAGCCCGAGACTGAGTGCTTTTATTGCAAGGGAAGTGGTCACTGGAAACGGAACTGCCCCAAATACTTAGCAGACAAGAAGGCCAGCAAAACAAAAGGTATATGTGATATACATGTAATTGATGTGTACCTTACCAGTACTCGTAGTAGCTCCTGGGTATTTGATACCGATGCGGTTGCTCACATTTGTAACTCAAAACAAGAGCTGCGGAATAAGCGGAGACTGGCGAAGGACGAGGTGACGATGCGCGTCGGGAATGGTTCCAAGGTCAATGTGATCGTCGTCGGCACGCTACCTCTACATTTACCTTCGGGATTGGTTTTAAACCTTAATAATTGTTATTTAGTGCCAGCTTTGAGCATGAACATTGTATCAGGATCTCGTTTAATTCGAGATGGCTACTCATTTAAATCCGAGAATAATGGTTGTTCTATTTATATGAGAGATATGTTTTATGGTCATGCTCCTATGGTGAATGGTTTATTCATAATGAATCTCGGGCGTATTGCTACACATGTTCATAATGTGAGTACCAAAAGATGTAAGGTTGATAATGAAAGTCCCACATACTTGTGGCACTGCCGCCTTGGTCACATAGGTGTCAAACGCATGAAGAAGCTCCATGCAGATGGACTTTTAGAGTCTCTTGATTATGAATCATTTGACACGTGCGAACCATGCCTCATGGGTAAGATGACCAAGACTCCGTTCTCAGGAACAATGGAGCGAGCAACCGACTTATTGGAAATCATACATACTGATGTGTGCGGTCCAATGAGTGTTGAGGCTCGCGGTGGCTATCGTTATGTTCTCACGCTCACTGATGATTTAAGTAGATATGGGTATATCTACTTAATGAAACACAAGTCTGAAACCTTTGAAAAGTTCAAGGAATTTCAGAGTGAGGTTGAGAATCAACGTGACAGGAAAATCAAGTTTCTACGATCAGATCGTGGAGGAGAATACTTGAGTCACGAGTTTGGCACACACTTAAGAAAATGTGGAATAGTTTCACAACTCACGCCGCCTGGAACACCTCAGCGTAACGGTGTGTCCGAACGTCGTAATCGCACTCTATTGGATATGGTGCGGTCTATGATGTCTCTTACTGATTTACCGCTATCTTTTTGGGGCTATGCTTTAGAGACTGCCGCATTCACTTTAAATAGGGCTCCGTCGAAATCCGTTGAGACGACACCGTTTGAATTGTGGTTTGGTAAGAAACCTAAGTTATTGTTTCTGAAAGTTTGGGGATGCGATGCTTATGTCAAGAAACTTCAACCTGAAAAGCTCGAACCCAAATCGGAAAAATGCGTCTTCATAGGATACCCAAAAGAAACTGTTGGGTACACCTTCTACCTCAGATCCGAAGGCAAGATCTTTGTTGCCAAGAATGGGTCCTTTCTAGAGAAAGAGTTTCTCTCGAAAGAAGTAAGTGGGAGGAAAGTAGAGCTTGATGAAGTATTACCTCTTGAACCGGAAAATGGCGCAACTCAAGAAAATGTTCCTGAGGTGCCTGCACCGACTAGAGAGGAAGTTAATGATAATGATCAAGATACTTCTGATCAAGCTCCTACTGAAATTCGAAGGTCCACAAGGACACGTTCCGCACCAGAGTGGTACGGCAACCCTGTCTTGGAAATCATGTTGTTAGACAACGGTGAACCTTCGAGCTATGAAGAAGCGATGGCGGGCCCGGATTCCGACAAATGGCTAGAAGCCATGAAATCCGAGATAGGATCCATGTATGAAAACGAAGTATGGACTTTGACTGACTTGCCCGTTGAACGGCGAGCCATAGAAAATAAATGGATCTTTAAGAAGAAGACAGACGCGGATGGTAATGTGACCATCTATAAAGCTCGGCTTGTCGCTAAGGGTTATCGACAAGTTCAAGGGGTTGACTACGATGAGACTTTCTCACCGGTAGCAAAGCTAAAGTCCGTCCGAATCATGTTAGCAATTGCCACATTTTATGATTATGAAATTTGGTAAATGGACGTCAAAACGGCATTCCTTAATGGTTTCCTTAAGGAAGAATTGTATATGATGCAGCCGGAAGGTTTTGTCGATGCTAAGAATGCTGACAAGGTGTGCAAGCTCCAACGCTCGATTTATGGGCTGGTGCAAGCATCATCCGGTTAGAATATACACTTTGATGAGGTGATCATGTTGGGGAACATAGCAATAATTCAAAATTTTCCTACGTGTCACCAAGATCAATCTAGGAGATGCTAGCAACGAGAGAGAGGGAGTGCATCTTCATACCCTTGAAGATCGCTAAGCGGAAGCGTTACAAGAACGCGGTTGATGGAGTTGTACTCGCGGCGATTCAAATCGCGGAAGATCCGATCTAGCGCCGAACGGATGGCGCCTCCGCGTTCAACACACGTACAGCCCGGGGACGTCTCCTCCTTCTTGATCCAGCAAGGGGAGAGGAGAAGTTGAGGGAGAACTCGGCAGCACGACGGCGTGGTGGCGGTGGAGCTCGTGGTTCTCCGGCAGAGCTTCGCTAAGCACTACGGAGGAGGAGGTTGGAGGGAGGGGCTGCGCCAGGGAAGGGGTGGCGGCTGCCCTCCCCCTCACTATTTATAGGGAAGGGGAGAGGGGGCCGGCCCCCTAGATGCATCTAGAGGGGGGCGGCCAGGGGAGACTTGCCCCCCAAGCAAGGTGGGAGGCGCCCCTCCCCCTAGGGTTTCCAACCCTAGGGCATTGGGCCCTTGGGGGGCGCACCAGCCCACCATGCCCTCTCATAGTGCCATACCCCTCCTCCTCCGTGGATTCCCTTCGCCTATAGCGAAGTTTCCCTCAATTAGAGGATCCGACCGCGGGGGATCGAGACCTCGCGGCCACGTCGTCGTCGGCTGCCCAGAGTTCCCTCATTCTCCTGGCTGGTCACTCTTGCTAGTTCAGAAGTAGGGATGTCCCCTGGGCTGTACGTGTGATTGACGCAGGGGAAGGCGCCCTCCTTCTCGCGCGCTTGGAGTCGGTAGATCTTTACGCACTGTTTGAATCGCGAGTAATCATCAACGCCGCTCTTGTAACGGTTCGCTTTAAGCGATCTGTCAGGGGTTGAAGATGCATTCTCCTCATTGCTAGCATATCTAGATTTGATTTGTGTGACGTAGGAAATTTTGAATTTTACCTATGTTCCCCACATTGATCACTTATCAAAGTGTATATTGGCTAACTGGATTTTGCTATCGTGGATGTCATAGATAGATCGCTGGGCTTGCAATTTGTTGCCTATTTCGCGAATTAGACCAATTTTCCTCGCGTTCATTTAACACTCTTGGTTATAACGATCATTCCAAATGCCAGTTATTGTACTGCTCATTTTTGCAATTTCTAATCATTAATCGTGAACCAATTTCTATATGATCGTAAGAGACTTAAGGCGTGCCCCGCATCTCGAAGTGAAGAAAGTGATCCTCGTGTTGGAACTCCTATGCTTCTCGTGAAACTTTAACACGTCGAGGATGTGTGTGGTGTGTGTACCTTCAGCTCCTCTTTGAATCCATTTATTACGTGTTAATGGCTTCTGATTGGGGCTGTGTGTGTGTGTGGGATCATCTATGGCAGTCCACCAGTGGTTCATTTTGTTATCTGTACTGTGATGATGACTCTCAGATTTTGGCTTCTCATTATCACAATTGGTATGATAGCATGTGTGTTCATAGTTTGTAGATTTCGATCATGGATTATTAGGCGAATGTGACTTCCAGAACGGGTTACCGTACCATTAGCATGCAGAACATGCCTTGATTGCTACGAGGTCGGTAGTCACTTCATAGTGAAGTTCATGTCTCTCAATTTAGCTTCTTCTAGGTTGGTGTAGGCATCAGGGTGATAGGAACTTAATATGAAACTGTTCGTAGTTTCCTGGTGTATGTGGTGGTGTGTGTGTTAACTATATTTTCTTTCCTCCACTCATTTTTTCAGGACTCTTTTCTAAGATGTTCCCTTTTGGAACACAGTGATTTCCTTTCTGGAATTTGTGGGGGTAGTGGGTGCCCAATTGTTTTTAGGTATGTGGGTGGGGGAACCGAGGGGGGTGGTACAATTTCCCATACAACTCTAGCGTCACCTCAATGAAAGGCGTCGTAATCGCTGTCGATGTTCCCGGACGATCTTCGACGTGCGCAGCTTATGTAGTTCAAGGGAGACATGTCTTGCACAGGATAATGTGTACCCCTAATACTCTGAAGGCCAGATTGAGATGGTCAGTTTTTCTCTTCAATACCAGGCCAGTTTTCTACAAACCAAGCATAGCGGGATTCTGGGCGAATAATCACATGTTGGCTGCGTACATGTTCCGACGATGATCTCATCAGACATGAACACGCTGTCGTGCTAGGGGTGTTGTATGCTGGGTGGACTTTCAATATTAGTTCAATGACGATATGACGCATCGCTTTCTAAAGTTCCTTTACCTCGCCCTAAATCATCGACTAAGCTTGGGTAAAATTCCCGTTTAGCTCAGAGATAGTACTCCTGGATGAGATTCTCATAGAGTACGTTGACCTGGATGCTATGCAACAGCGATTTACAGTTCGCCCGGTGTGATCTTTCATTCCATTCGGCCACTGGGTTGTGATATTTGCTTACCAGTGCAGTTTTCGTTCTGAAGGTTCAAAATCCGTTCCGGTCACTCGACTAATTTCCCCGCTCCATGATTAACGATCGTAGTCCACCCCATGTAGTTTTTATATCTCTCTAGGATTATCGTTGTTATGCCTCGTCTACTAGATTTGTGTCTGTAGAATTTTTTAACCTCGTATGTAGGATTGTGGTGTTTTGGAACGTGAGTAAATGATAATACTCACTCTATTCCGTACAGGATACGGTGATTCCTTCGTGGAGGTCGGGGAGTACTGATGGGGAGGCAGATGACTCCCCGAGTTATTTCATAATTAATTTAGTCGTTCCACTTGTTCGAGACGAAGGAGTTAGTCATCTTGCCGGGATGGGTTGAAAGTTTCTCATGATCCATTTAGTGATTAAGTTTCCTGAAATGGTGCTCGTGTGTTCTTGCCTGTGTCCAGGTATTCCCAACTCACACCTTTTGTGATGACCCAAGAATACTACCCATTGTAGTGCACCTTTATAGTTACAACTTGTGGGACGATAGTTCTGAAATTATCGCTTTTAAGATCCCTCTCATGAGATGACATCTTTGGCATGAATTGCTCTATCGGAATCTCATGTTCATTATAGGTGAATTTGTGGTTAATTGACTAACTATAGTCTGAGAATTCTAATAGAAAAGCTCTAAGCAATATTACGACAATACTATTCATACGTGCGTTGTGCTATGCCCTTTATGAGGATTAATGGTCCTTTGTTCCAATTACACAACTATCACGATCTTGTGCTATGCTTAGGATTGAGGTATCACATCATTCTCCTAATGATGTTGATCCCGTTATCGACATCCAATGTCCATGGTTCAGGAAACCACAACCATCTATTGAATCAACGAGCTAGTCAACTAGAGGCTCACTAGGGACATGTTGTGATCTATGTATTCACACATGTATTACGGTTTCCGGTTAATACAATTATAGCATGAACAATAGACAATTATCATGAACAAGGAAATATAATAATAATATTTTATTATTGCCTCTAGGGCATATTTCCAACAGTCTCCCACTTGCACTAGAGTCAATAATCTAGTTACATTGTGATGAATCGAACACCCATAGAGTTCTGGTGTTGATCATGTTTTGCTCATGGAAGAGGTTTAGTCAACGGATCTGCGACATTCAGATCCGGTATAGCATTTACTAAATATCTTATGTCTTCCAAATACTCATTGAATCACTATTTCGAATGGAGTAGTCCCTTCAATTTGAGGCCCTTGATGTATGTGAGTCTGCCGCTTAATTGGTGATGAAACCTGAGGCTGCTACTTACTTCGGGTAAGCGGCAGAGCTCCAGTGTCACAATAATGTGTCATCTTATAATTGGTTCACCTTTGCTCGAATTCTGTATTTCCGCACATTAAGATTGGTATGTCATCGGGGGACGTCCCAGACGTAAGTGTCTTAATTCTTGGGCAATTAGACCACTCCCAGATCTATGAGGTTGCCTAGGTGTATGGAAATGAAAGTTAGGGCTTCTGCAGGGACTGCTTCCTACGCTGCCTCCAAGGAGCTATGTGAATGCAGTGCTGTTTCAATCTATCTGTGTCCCGATTCTCGTCGAATGAAGCGCTCTTGTGCGCTTGCAAGCGTTCACTCGTAGCCCATCAACTGCCCCGCCATTCAAAATGTATAGCGTCTTTGTATCTTTTAAGTTGATGACTCGTTCGATTTTTCTCTGCCTAGATCTTTGTCGGAGCTCTAGCATCCAACCGTAACCCATTACGACGAAGCTCTTCGTCACCTCTCCAAGATAAAGATTTACGAGAAGCCATTCTCGCTAAGTCTTTCTTCTTCGGACGGTTTGTTATTCATGGCAGGACCTATCTGACTTTTAGAGCCGCTCCTTGTCCAGTGCTCCGATAGCGGCCGGATACTCGAGTGTTGGCGCATTCCTCGCACTGTAGGTCGGGAACGGTGATTCGTAGGCAAGGTTCACGAGTCAGGTACGTCCGCGGGGCAGTGTTGATCCAGCATCTTAGCTGGCTAGTGATCATCTAAACTAGTCTAGAGCCGGTAGTGGGTTTGAGCCGGCATAGGTTGATGACCGACCTCATCATCTTTTCTCTATCTTCTATCCCGTAATGTTCTCGGAGGGCATTTGAGTGTGGTTGGCTCAATCGTGCAGGAGCGCTATGCCGACCAAGACAGCGCATTAACCGGCTTCTTCTGTGGACTCGATCGACAGAATTAGTATGTATATACGTAGTTCATAATATTGTGTGTCAAATGTTTGGTGATTAGGTGGGCTTCTTGTGTGAGCAGCATCAGTGATATAGGGAGAAAAGGGCGTCTCGAGATCTAGTCGGGCTATAGAGTCTTTGGGATGGGGAGGCCCGAGGCCGGTGAATATGTCCTTACTGCAGACCTTCTCCGCGCGCAAGGTCCTTCTAGTTGAAAAAACACGGTTATTCCTGAGTTAGTGCTCTTTTCTCGCTTTTTCGCATTAGGAACTTTGAAGGTTGCGGGGGGGGAGGAGAAAGATAGTGTATGCGAGGATTCCGACGGGAAATGAATAGACGGGTATGGCCCCAGGTGGCTATGCTCCCCTCCACATATCATATATTGGAGATAGATGTCTACAGCGTTATTCGGCACATCTTGCGAGCGGTGTTCAGGTGAGAGCAGCGCACGGGAGCTGGGCTTCCCTCATAGGTCTGCTTATGGGAATTCGCTTTATAATTAGGCCTTAGGCCAGAATATCGTTCGCGCAGGAAAATTCCTACACGACACCAGGTCATGGATGAGTGGTTCTAGCAATGAGAGGGGTAACTCTGAGAGGCGGTATGTCTACGTACCTTCACCTCATCTCGAGGTAATGCGCTTGTATGACCGGGGAAAGCAACTTCGTGTATTGTAGCATACAGGTTGCTGCGTTGTATATGTATAGTTCTGTAACTGTCTTCTCGAGTCTGCTACCCCCGATTTTGATCCCCGTACCTTCATAGTCGGTGATAACCGTTCAGGGAATAACCTCACAGATTTGGACGCTCAATCTAAATATCACCATTCTCACAAATGTCATCTGGACATACTATTATGTTCAGATTTCGGAGTAGAGAGGTCACGCGAGGGCTTCTCCGCAGAGTCCAAGTGCCAAGCAGAATGCTTGACGAACGGGTTGAAGGTTTCGTGCCCCTAGCGGCGAATGAGCAAGTTAAATGCGGTAGAGCGACTGGGGTTGATGATGCTATGGGCTACTCGATCTCTGTGGCTCAGGACTATTCTGACCCTGTGAAGAAGCATCGTTTACGATTCATGATCGAGAATGTGTGATGATCAGGTACAGGAGGTGCGGGGAGAGGATAACCAAAGTACCCGTTGTTCTTTTGTACTGGTATTGTTACGCATTCGGGCCACGGCGTTAGATTAGGGCGATTCAATCAGTGGGGTCAATTGTGTGCTCTAATTTATGATGAGGTAGCTTGCCCAATTCCCACGCGTTTCTGCGAATCTTGCTGGTGTCTTCTCATGGTCTTGGGTAGCTTGATAAGGTGTAACACTGCGGGGATCTTGCACGCTCGTGTAGTAGCTCCTCTATCTCGCTTTACCGAATCTGAGCGCCCTAAATCTCCTCGAGTGATCTAAGCTGGTAAGTGATCAGTGGATTACGAGAATGAGGAGCAACCAACGGGAGCGATACCCTCTGAATTGGGTTTTGAGCTAAAATTCGATAGGCTATAACTACGGTTCAGTTGATTCTAGGCAGTTGTTGTGTGTATGCTATTACACTCTTAATATCATCTAGCTGGTTTATGTATAGTGTGGGTTGGAGGTTGTCCTGTAGGGGGGGGCTAAGGATGATGAAAAGTAGCAATAGGTGTGTGAGAAGACCCGAGAGACCTCCGAAAGAGCTTGATGGATTCTCATTGATTAGGTTCGTGACATGTTATAGCTGATGAGGAAATGAACTGCTTTAGGCGAATTTCAGTAGTAAAATTAGCCCTGGACCTACCTACATCAGATGATTAGTAGCGGAGAGAGGGAAGTATCTTGAGGAGTAAATGGACCTTGGTTACGTTAGACAATGCAGAGATCGATTTGATCCGTAATAATGTGCTCCTGAGCTTTCTCTCTTCCCTAAATGGAAATCTCCATATGTTATGAAGCTGGTGTGTGCGGAAATTAACGTTCCTATCTGAGTTCAACCGAGTAGGCCAGACTAGAGGGTTGGCCATTCTTGGATGAGCGTTGGTTGGGATCCTACTGTGACTTATGTCAAAGTTATCCGGTATTTATGTTTGATCCCAGGAGAGTGCTTCATTCTCAGGCTGCCAATAGCGACTAGCAGTATAACTTGAATTGACGCATTTGCTTGTGGAGGGTAAATACCTTGATTTTATTATGTGAGTGCCCACTCTCTCGTCCTTCGTGGCATATTTCACTCTCGGTTCTGTTTCGGTCTCTCGTCGCCTGGTTCTCATTAGTCTACCGTCTAGTGTGCTCAACCACCTTTGTGACTTGGCCTGTATGCTATGGACATGTGCTCTTTGTGGCTCCGCGTTTGCACCAAGCAGTGGAACTCATAGGTGATATTGCTTGCGCGGAGAAGAGGCTTGTCTAATGGGGGCTGGCGTGCCACCGCTTGGTGCTCTCTGATCGATCGTTGGTCTGGGCGTCTTCCGTGAGTCTGTTATTTACTCCGACTATGGCTCTTGATCCTCCGTGCTGCGCTATCTGTCGGCGAGCTCTTCGTTAGATGTTGGTTTTCTTGATGAGAGAGTCTGGCTTTTTTTCTGAGTGGGAGCGCTTACTGTGATATTGCTGCACCGATGATCTTGTCTCCGCTCTCGTGAAAGTGCTTTGTATGCTTGAGTAGACCTGCATGAAGTATGGTCGCGTGGGTCTCGCTCCCTGAATGTTATGGGCCTACTGTGACTCTCTTCGTCCGAGCTCCTATGCGTCTTCGTGCATTCCCAGAGGAGAGCATCTATCGCTACTCTTTTAATTGTAAGATCGCATACAATTGCGGTGTGTGTGCTCGCTCAGATTCAGCGTGGCGACACCTGCGCGGGCTTACACCGTCACTCCTTCACCCGATATCGCCGTTCTCGTTGTTGTTGTGCTCAGTTTCGCTTGCTCCCGGCAGTCGGTGTCAAAGCTTGCATCAACGTAACCATTTACGATGAGCTCTTTGTCACCTCCATATATGAGAAACATATCCTTAGTCCTTTTCAGGTATTTCAGGATGTTCTTGACCGCTGTCCAGTGATCCACTCCTGGATTACTTTGGTACCTCCGTGCTAGACTTATAGCAAGACACACATCAGGTCTGGTACACAGCATTGCATACATGATAGAGCCTATGGCTGAAGCATAGGGAACATCTTTCATTTTCTCTCTATCTTCTGCATTGGTCGGGCATTGAGTCTTACTCAATTTCACACCTTGTAACACAGGCAAGAATCCTTTCTTTGCTTGATCCATTTTGAACTTCTTCAAAAAAATTTCAAGGTATGTGCTTTGTGAAAGTCCAATTAAGCGTCTTGATCTATCTCTATAGATCTTAATGCCCAATATGTAAGCAGCTTCACTGAGGTCTTTCATTGAAAAACTCTTATTCAAGTATCCTTTTATGCTATCCAAAAATTCTATATCATTTCCGATTAGTAATATGTCATCTACATATAATATCAGAAATGCTACAGAGCTCCCACTCACTTTCTTGTAAATACAGGCTTCTCCAAAAGTCTGTACAAAACCAAATGCTTTGATCACACTATCAAAGTGTTTATTCCAACTCCGAGAGGCTTGCACCAGTCCATAAATGGATCGCTGGAGCTTGCACACTTTGTTAGCTCCCTTTGGATCGACAAAACCTTCCGGCTGCATCATATACAACTCTTCTTCCATAAATCCATTCAGGAATGCAGTTTTGACATCCATCTGCCAAATTTCATAATCATGAAATGCAGCAATTGCTAACATGATTCGGACAGACTTAAGCATCGCTACGGGTGAGAAGGTCTCATCGTAGTCAATCCCTTGAACTTGTCGAAAACCTTTTGCGACAAGTCGAGCTTTGTAGACAGTAACATTACCGTCAGCGTCAGTCTTCTTCTTGAAGATCCATTTATTTTCAATTGCTTTCCGATCAATGGGCAAGTCAACCAAAGTCCATACTTTGTTCTCATACATGGATCCCATCTCAGATTTCATGGCTTCAAGCAATTTTGCGGAATCTGGGCTCACCATCGCTTCTTCATAGTTCATAAGTTCATCATGATCTAGTAGCATGATTTCCAGAACAGGATTACCATACCACTCTGGTGCGGATCTTACTCTAGTTGATCTACGAGGTTCAGTAGTATCTTGTTCTGAAGTTTCATGATCATCATCATTAGCTTCCTCACTAATTGGTGTAGGTGTCACAGAAACTGGTTTCTGTGATGTACTACTTTCCAATAAGGGAGCAGGTACAGTTACCTCATCAAGTTTTACTTTCCTCCCACTCACTTCTTTTGAGAGAAACTCCTTCTCTAGAAAGTTTCCGAATTTAGCAAAAAAAAGTCTCGCCTTCGGATCTGTGATAGAAGGTGTATCCAATAGTTTCCTTTGGATATCCTATGAAGACACATTTCTCCGATTTGGGTTCGAGCTTATCAGGTTGAAGCTTTTTCACATAAGCATCGCAGCCCCAAACTTTCAGAAACGACAACTTTGGTTTCTTGCCAAACCACAGTTCATAAGGCGTCGTCTCAACGGATTTTGATGGTGCTCTATTTAACGTGAATGCGGCCGTCTCTAAAGCATAACCCCAAAACGATAGCGGTAAATCAGTAAGAGACATCATAGATCGCACCATATCTAGTAAAGTACGATTACGACGTTCGGACACACCATTACGCTGTGGTGTTCCGGGTGGCGTGAGTTGCGAAACTATTCCGCATTGTTTCAAATGTACACCAAACTCGTAACTCAAATATTCTCCTCCACGATCAGATCGTAGGAATTTTATTTTCTTGTTACGATGATTTTCAACTTCACTCTGAAATTCTTTGAACTTTTCAAATGTTTCAGATTTATGTTTTATTAAGTAGATATACCCATATCTGCTTAAGTCATCTATGAAGGTGAGAAAATAACGATATCCGCCACGAGCCTCAACATTCATTGGACCACATACATCTGTATGTATGATTTCCAACAAATGTGTTGCTCTCTCCATAGTACCGGAGAACTGTGTTTTGGTCATCTTGCCCATAAGGCATGGTTCGCAAGTACCAAGTGATTCATAATCAAGTGGTTCCAAAAGTCCATCAGTATGGAGTTTCTTCATGCGCTTTATACCGATATGACCCAAACGGCAGTGCCACAAATAAGTTGCACTATCATTATCAACTCTGCATCTTTTGGCTTCAACATTATGAATATGTGTGTCACTACTATCGAGATTTAATAAGAATATACCACTCTTCAAGGGTGCATGACCATAAAAGATATTACTCATATAAATAGAACAACCATTATTCTCTGATTTAAATGAATAACCGTCTCGCATCAAACAAGATCCAAATATAATGCTCATGCTCAACGCTGGCACCAAATAACAATTATTTAGGTCTAATACTAATCCCGAAGGTAGATGTAGAGGTAGCGTGCCGACCGTGATCACATCGACTTTGGAACCATTTCCCACGCGCATCGTCACCTCGTCCTTAGCCAATCTTTGCTTAATCCGTAGTCCCTGTTTCGAGTTGCAAATGTTAGCAACAGAACCAGTATCAAATACCTAGGTGCTACTGCGAGCATTAGTAAGGTACACGTCAATAACATGTATATCGCATATACCTTTGTTCACCTTGCCATCCTTCTTATCCGCCAAATACTTGGGGCAGTTCCGCTTCCAGTGACCAGTCTGCTTGCAGTAGAAGCACTCAGTTTCAGGCTTAGGTCCAGATTTGGGTTTCTTCTCTTGAGCAGCAACTTGCTTGCTGTTCTTTTTGAAGTTCTCCTTCTTCTTCCCTTTGCCCTTTTTCTTGAAACTAGTGGTCTTGTTGACCATCAACACTTGATGCTCCTTCTTGATTTCTACCTCCGCAGCTTTCAGCATTGCGAAGAGCTCGGGAATAGTCTTATTCATCCCTTGCATATTATAGTTCATCACGAAGCTCTTGTAGCTAGGTGGCAGTGATTGGAGAATTCTGTCAATGACACAATCATCTGGAAGATGAACTCCCAATTGAATCAAGTGATTATTATACCCAGACATTTTGAGTATATGCTCACTGACAGAACTGTTCTCCTCCATCTTGCAGCTATAGAACTTATTGGAGACTTCATATCTCTCAATCCGGGCATTTGCTTGAAATATTAACTTCAACTCCTAGAACATCTCATATGCTCCATGCCGTTCAAAACGTCGTTGAAGTCCCGATTCTAAGCCGTAAAGCATGGCACACTGAACTATCGAGTAGTCATCAGCTTTGCTCTGCCAGACGTTCATAACATCTGGTGTTGCTCCAGCAGCAGGCCTAGCACCCAGCGGTGCTTCTAGGACGTAATTCTTCTGTGCAGCAATGAGGATAATCCTAAAGTTATGGACCCAGTCCGTGTAATTGCTACCATCATCTTTCAACTTTGCTTTCTCAAGGAACGCATTAAAATTCAACGGAACAACAGCACGAGCCATCTATCTACAATCAAACATAGACAAGCAAGATACTATCAGGTACTAAGTTCATGATAAATTTAAGTTCAATTAATCATATTACTAAAGAACTCCCACTTAGATAGACATCCCTCTAATCCTCTAAGTGATCACGTGATCCAAATCAACTAAACCATGTCCGATCATCACGTGAGATGGAGTAGTTTCATTGGTGAACATCACTATGTTGATCATATCTACTATATGATTCACGCTCGACCTTTCGGTCTCCGTGTTCCGAGGCCATATCTGTATATGCTTGGCTCGTCAAGTATAACCTGAGTATTCCGTTTTTGCAACTGTTTTGCACCCGTTGTATTTGAACGTAGAGCCTATCACACCCGGTCATCACGTGGTGTCTCAGCACGAAGAACTTTCACAACGGTGCATACTCAGGGAGAACACTTCTTGATAATTAGTGAGAGATCATCTTAAAATGCTACCGTCAATCAAAGCAAGATAAGATGCATAAAAGATAAACATCACATGCAATCAATATAAGTGATATGATATGGCCATCATCATCTTGTGCTTGTGATCTCCATCTTCAAAGCACCATCATGATCACTATTGTCACCGGCGCGACACCTTGATCATCATCGTAGCATCGTTGTCGTCTCGCCAATCTTATGCTTCCATGACTATCGCTACCGCTTAGTGATAAAGTAAAGCATTACAGCGCAATTGCATTGCATACAATAAAGCGACAACCATATGGCTCCTGCCAGATGCCGATAACTCAGTTACAAAACATGATCATCTCATACAATAAAATTTAGCATCATGTCTTGACCATATCACATCACAACATGCCCTGCAAAAACAAGTTAGACGTCCTCTACTTTGTTGTTGCAAGTTTTACGTGGCTGCTACGGGCTTAGTAAGAACCGTTCTTACCTACGCATCAAAAACCACAACGATAGTTTGTCAAGTTGGTGCTGTTTTAACCTTCGCAAGGACCGGGCGTAGCCACACTCGGTTCAACTAAAGTTGGAGAAACTGACACCCGCTAGCCACCTTTGTGCAAATCACGTCGGGAGAACCTGTCCCGCATAAGCGTACGCGTAATGTCGGTCCGGGCCGCTTCGTCCAACAATACCACTGAACCAAAGTATGACATGCTGGTAAGCAGTATGACTTATATCGCCCACAACTCACTTGTGTTCTACTCGTGCATATAACATCAACGCATAAAACCTAGGCTCGGATGCCACTGTTGGGTAACGTAGTAATTTCAAAAAAATTCCTACGCACACACAAGATCATGGTGATGCATAGCAACGAGAGGGGAGAGTGTGATCTACGTACCCTTGTAGACCGATAGCGGAAGCGTTATGACAACGCGGTTGATGTAGTCGTACGTCTTCACGGCCCGACCGATCAAGCACCGAAACTACGGCACCTCCGAGTTCTAGCACACGTTCAGCTCGATGACGATCCCCGGACTCCGATCCAGCAAAGTGTCGGGGAAGAGTTCCGTCAGCACAACGGCATGGTGACGATCTTGATGTTCAACTATCGCAGGGCTTCGCCTAAGCACCACTACAATATTATCGAGGACTATGGTGGAAGGGGGCACCGCACACGGCTAAGAGAACGATCTTAGAGATCAACTTGTGTGTCTAGGGGTGCCCCCTGCCCCCGTATATAAAGGAGCCAAGGGGGGGTGCGTCCGGCCCTAGGAGGAGGCGCGCAGGAGGAGTCCTACTCCTATCGGGAGTAGGACTCCCCTCCCTTTCCCTAGTTGGATTAGGACTTGGGGGGAAGGAGGAGAGGGAAGAAAGGAAAGGGGGGGCGCCGCCCCCCTCCTTGTCCAATTCGGACTTGGGGGGAGGGGCGCGCGGCAGCCCCTAGGCCTCCTCTCCTCTTTCTCCACTAGGCCCATTAAGGCCCATTAGGTTACCGGGGGGTTCCGGTAACCTCCCGGTACTCCGGTAAAATGCCGATTTCACTTGGAACACTTCCGATGTCCAAACATAGGCTTCCAATATATCAATCTTTATGTCTCGACCATTTTGAGACTCCTTGTCATGTCCGTGATCACATCCGGGACTCCGAACTAACTTCGGTACATCAAAACTCATAAACTCATAATATAACTGTCATCGAAACCTTAAGCGTGCGGACCCTACGGGTTCGAGAACAATGTAGACATGACCGAGACACATCTCCGGTCAATAACCAATAGCGGAAACTGGATGCTCATATTGGCTCCCACACGTTCTACGAAGATCTTTATCGGTCAGACCGCATAACAACATACGTTGTTCCCTTTGTCATCGGTATGTTACTTGCCCGAGATTCGATCGTCGGTATCTCAATACCTAGTTCAATCTCGTTACCGGCAAGTCTCTTTACTCGTTTCGTAATACATCATCTCTTAACTAACTCATTAGTTGCAATGCTTGCAAGGCTTATGTGATGTGCATTACCGAGAGGGCCCAGAGATACCTCTCCGACAATCGGAGTGACAAATCCTAATCTCGAAATACGCCAACCCAACATTTACTTTTGGAGACACCTGTAGAGCTCCTTTATAATCACCCAGTTACGTTGTGACGTTTGGTAGCACACAAAGTGTTCCTCCGGCAAACGGGAGTTGCATAATCTCTAGTCATAGGAACATGTATAAGTCATGAAGAAAGCAATAGCAACATACTAAACGATCGGGTGCTAAGCTAATGGAATGGGTCATGTCAGTCACATCATTCTCCTAATAATGTGATCCCGTTAATCAAATGACAACACATGTCTATGGTTAGGAAACATAACCATCTTTGATTAACGAGCTAGTCAAGTAGAGGCATACTAGTGACGTTTAGTTTGTCTATGTATTCACACAAGTATTATGTTTCCGGATAATACAATTCTAGCATGAATAATAAACATTTATCATGATATAAGGAAATAAAATAATAACATTATTATTGCCTCTAGGGCATATTTCCTTCAATCTCCATAGCCGACACCGCCACCATCATCACTGCAACAATCCCTCTCCAAGTTTGTCATACAATGTATCGCATCCGACAGTTATTGTAAGACATATTATTAATCAATCATTCATGTTCATGTCGTCTTAAATGTGTTCATCTTGTGATCTGATTGCCATGTGTGAGTAATTCAATAAGGCAATGGGTTGAGGCAAGGCCTTGCAAGCTGATGCATTTGTGCAGCAGATCGTTGGAATGACTTTGTGTATTTGATAATATGTCCAGTTGCAAGAAAATTGTCTCTTGTCTTCTTTTCAATCTAAGACCCTGCAAGTACCCAGGATCCTGTAGATTGATCTAGGAGGAGTTAAGGAGCGAGGAGATCGTGGAACACTATGCTGAACAGCAGTGAGAGAAGGGGTTAGTATGCTAGCGGAATAATATTTCTTGAGACGAATGAGGTGTAGTTATTAAATGCCTAATGCTTTTGTCTGAATGTTTATTCTTAATAACCAGGGTAACCCGACGCGGTAGTAAGGGACATTGGTTAGACAACTGACTCTTGTTGTAGGTCGAGCACCAGTTAAGACGTACTTTTGACACATGGTTCACAATCATCGCGTCACAAGCACATCGTAGCGGTTGTCTTTCAGGGCATGTTTTAATATCATTAAGATCGATCCCAAGCAGAAATATAAGGTTGTAAGTGTAAGACCTCATACCCATGCATGTCTTTAATATCAGTGTTTACACCCTTAATGTCATTAAAGATTTAGTATAAAAAAGGAAATTACATTCTTTAGCAAGAACTTATCAACCTTTGTTGTAGTGCACGTGCTCTCGCAGGTTCAATAACTTAAGGCCACTCCTTGGGGGGAAAGTGATACGTCTCCAACGTATCTATAATTTTTGATTGTTTCATGCTAATATATTATCAATCCTGAATACTTTATATGCTTTAATATGCAATTTTATATTATTTTAGGAACTAACCTATTAACCTAGTGCCTAGTGTCAATTGTTGTTTTCTGCTTATTTTTTATTTTCCAGAATATCAGTACCAAACGGAGTCCAAATGCTACGGAACTTTTTAAGTGTGTGTGTAGGTGATGTTCACTAGGTTTTGAGTGATTCTCCTACAGGTTTGATAACTTTGGTTCTCACCGAGGGAAATACTTGTCGCTACTATATTGCTTCACCCTTCCTTTTCGGGAAAAATCTCAACGTAACTCGCAAGTAGCATAAAGGCACGAGAATCTTTGCTATCCAAACTGGATCTCAGAGGGCATCCGATTCATGATGTCTCCTTAGGACGGCCAGGTTAGATTTTCTCGTCGTGTGACGAGATTCGGTGTCAGGCGCTTGAGATCTATTTAAGGGTTTAACGATGACGATTGTGGCTCTAAAGTGTTGCGCTTAGAGACACGTGCATGAAAACTTTCTTGCCGTCATATAGAAGGTCAAGCCGGTTCTGGTCGGGGAGCGACGACAACGATGCGTCAGCGGCTTGTTCTGGTGGCGATAGTGGTCATTCGACGGTATCAAAATTTTAATGTAGTTTTTTGCGTGAACCTTCCAATCTATTCATCTTCAATCATGACAGTACAATAAACACAAAAAATGATAAAAAGTACATCCAGATCCATAGACCATCTAGCGACGACTATAAGCACTGAAGCAAGCCGAAGACGTGCCGCCGTTATCGCCCCTACCTTGGTTGAGCCAGTCCAAACTTGTAGTAGACAAACGGAAAGTCATCTTGCTAAGGCCTCATAGGACCATCGCATGAAAACAACAACCACCGCCGATGAAGAGTAGCGTAGACCGGAAGGAACCAACCTGAAGACCCACGAACGTAGATGAACAATGACAAGATCCGATCAAATTCACCTAAGATAGATCCATCGGAGACAGACATCCACACGCCCACCGACAATGCTAGATAGACAACCGAGACGGGGCTAGGCGGAGAGACCTTTATTCCATCTTCAGAGAGCCGTCGTCGTCTCGCCTTCCTGAGCAAGATACAAATCCTAACAAAACTTATAGAAACATCTAAAAACGGAGCCCTCCCACCAACAAGGGCCGGGATACACCGCGTCCCCATGGCCCTAAGGCCACCGGAGACGAGGTGGACCGGCGGCGGCGTCGGCGGGAGGCGAAGAAACCCTAAGTTTTTTTTGCGGGTAAACCCTAAGTTTTTATTATGTTTGATGTGCTTTGTACTTTCGGTAAACTTTGTTACTTTCTCCAATCCATATTATTTGTCCCATCTTTAGTATAACTTTATGGGAAAAGCTGTAAATCTGCCGGCAAAAAACAACAACAAGTCTGCCGCCTTGCACCCGTGCCACGCGTCCCATGGACCACACGCAGGCCACGTATGGAAACCTCCTCAAGTTATACACACGTTGATGCTTATCTTATCCTCCCAAGCAATGACCTCCATGATTTATTTATCCAGCAACACATTCCTTAGTGCGTCTTGCACAGCCGCAACCAACTGAATCATGCCAGCCGAGGCCCCGGCGCCGGCGAGCAAGTGCTCGGCCATCCGTGTCCCTCCTCATTTTCTTCCTCATCCATACTATGTCTCTCTCACCAATTTAATCAGCGCCATCTCTCACGAACTACACCGCCTCGCCGTCACCCGCCTCCGCGAGGCACACCGCCGTTGGAACCTCGTCTACCGTCTCCCATCGTTCCACGTCGCGGTGTTCTAGAGGAGCACGACGTCCATGGTTGTCGCCTCCTCGAGCTCAGTCGCAAACACCGGTGCCGCTGCAGTACAGTTTCTGCAACATTATCTCTGTTACATAATTTTTCCGCAACAAGGCCTTTGTTGCAGAAAAAATATAAATATTTCTACAACATGATCTCTACTGCAAAAAAAATCTGCAACACAACCTTCATTGCAAATATTTCTGCAACATGATTTTTCTGCAAAGAAAATTGACAAATATTTCTGCAACATGATCTTTGCTGCAAGAAAATTCTGCAACACAACCTTTGTTGCAAATTTTTCTGCAACATGATTTATGTTACAAAAGGTTCCGCAACAAGGCTTTTGTTGCAAAAGTAAAGGACGGCACACGGTCGCTAGATTGTCTCGCATCTAATGGCTCGCATGGCGATGGATGTTTTGAAAAGATCCACCGGCCGACGCGTAGCATCTCCCTAACTTTATTACAAAAGTTCTATTAAAATTAGAGTTTTTATCATTTATGCCACTAATTGTATCCGACTACTCAATTTTGCCATCAGAAGTTATAATTGCTCAAAAATGCCATCGTTTCATGAGATGCTTGTTTAAAAATATCATTAGATATCTCAAAAATGACATCGTTCCATTAGATGTTTGCTTAAAAATGTCATTAGACATTGTTATTGTCAGGTCAAACCAGTTGACCATGTTATATGATGAACATACCCCTATACCCAAATTTCAGGTCTCTTTATCTCACAATGATAAATGTGAACGCCACTTGTCAGGAGTAAGCAAGCAAAAAAAAGAAGAGGAAAATAAGAACGCTATTGGGATCAAGTGGAACCCACATTTTATTGTACTGAGGTAGAGGGAGAACTGACATGTTGGTCTATAGATATTTTGATCATTATAACATGGCAAACGAGATGTGAGATGACAATAAGGATGTCTAGTGGCATTTTTGAGCATGCGCCTAACGAAGCGATGCCATTTTTGAGCAGTTGAAATTTCTAGTGGCAGAACTGAATAGTGAGACACAATCGGTGGCATAAAAACGGAGCCCTCCCGCCGACAAGGGCCGGGATACACCGCGTCCCCATGGCCCTAAGGCCGCCGGGGACGAGGTGGACCGCCGGCGGCGTCGGCGGGAGGCGAAGGAACCCTAAGTTTTTCTTTTTGCGGGTAAACCCTATGTTTTTATTATGTTTGATGTGCTTTGTACTTTCAGTAAAATTTGTTACTTTTTCCGATCCATACTATTTGCCCCACCTTTAGTATAACTTTATTGCAAAGTTGTATTAAAATTAATATGGATTAGAGGGAGTAATAGATTTGAATTTTGTTTTCAAATTAGAAGGATCGCACAAAAAAAAGGTGAACTTTTCAACTTCCCCAGACCCCCGATCAACGACTCTGGCCTTAACCGGGCCATTTTTCTTCCTTGGATCCGTACCCTAACGCAAGCTCTTTAAGCTTATCCGCCCACATAAATCGGACGGTCCAAATCGGAACCCGGCCACATCAGCCCAAACCCTAGTCGCTGACGCCGTAGCCTGCCTGGCCTGCGTCCGCGGTCCACCCCCCGATCCCATCCCATCCCATGGATAAAAATATTGAAAGCGAGCCGCGCGTCCCGAAAACTAGCCGGTCCACGCGGACGAGCCCCCACCCATGGCCCGCCGGCAGCCTCACGCCCGCGCCAGCTCGGCAGCCCATGGCCGTGGGCCGCGAGCCCATAAATCCCCGTCCATCCCCCGCTTCACCGTTTCCCCCAGACCCGACGAAATTTTCCGCCTCGCCCCGCTGGTCCGTGCTCGGTCCCTCTCCTCCCCCGTGGCCGCCCGCCCGCCCCCAGAAGAAAAAGGCGGATCTAGGGTTTGCTCGGCCTTCGTTCTTCTTGGGCCGAGCCCCAATCCCGCACCGCCCGCCTCGAGTTGGATCTCCGCCCGCCGGCCCCCCTCCGCCTCCGTAAGCCCCCCAAACTCTAAACAGCCTCCTCCTCCTCCTCCGCGCCTCTCCAGGCAGGCCTCCTCCCCATCCATCCATGCCCGCGCCGCTCGCGGCCTCGCGGATTGGATTCGATTGCATGTATAGATCTTGTTCCGTTCGCTTTTCGGGCCGTGCGCTCGGCCGTATGAATCTGCTGCGGAGCAGTATGCGCTTCGTTCGAGAATTGGCTGCGTGTGTTCGTATGGAGGTTTAGATTCAGATGGTTGCCGCGGGTGCTGAAATGGCCGCATGCGGGCTATGCCGTCGTTTTGTTTTTCTTTAGTTTGTCTCGTGCGGAGCTAATGGCGGGGGTTTCGCCGGTCCAAATTATGAGTAGTGCCTCTGTTCTTTTGTCTAGGAGGATGATTCATTCTCGTTGCCGTACCAAGCAGCTGCTACTCAGTCATATTTTGCATAGGGGTTGGTTTAGTCATGCGAGATGTGGCCGAATTTAGGCCTTGTTTGGCTGCAAACATGACGACTGTCGCAGCCGTTTGCAACAGATGATAATGTTCAGTTGTTCACACCAGGGGTAGAGGAGCAGGTGAAGTGACCACAGTCACTAATGTTAACATGTTTATAGCTGTAAATGTATTCTGTAATTTTATCGACCCCTAGAAGCCGTAATTCTGTGGAATGCAGTGGCACTTATCCCTGGAGATGTGATAGTTCTGTGAACAGAACATTCTTGATTGCCATTTGCATAGCCAATGCTTTGATGTTTTGGTTGTTTACACGAGCCTAGCTAGGTTCCATCCATTAGGTTGCTGTATATCAGCCCTTTGGTGCTGCACCTACTTATTGCTCAACAGTTCTGGCTATGGCTATGGCCTTTTTAGCTTGTTCCCAGCAATAACATGTATTCGCGTTTGTATATAAGAAGCTACTTAGGGTGGTGTTTCTTTTTTACAACGTATGTGCTGGTGTCTCTGAATTTCCCAATCAGGGCCTTCGTCCTATAACTTTAATCTTGTTTTATGTTATGATTGTTTAGCGAATTGAATGGCCTACTTCCATGATTTTCCTGGCTTTCTACAGCTCCACTCTTCTATTGATTTCTTTCATCAAGTTATATTTGATACATGTATAATATTGCGAGCATCTATCCTGATGTGGACAATATACTTCAATTATTTACTGTTGGACATTTTACTTTTCAAGAGATCACAGTTCCTTGCATTGGCAAACTTGCCATCTTCCAGAAAATCTGCTCTACTTGAAATCTCAAACATAAAAATTTGCAGTAGTGATTTTTAGATTTCTTCTGGATAATGTACATTATCAAAGTGAAATTATGCAAGATTTCTCAGCCTTATTCCAACTTTCCAAGTGTTCTGATTTAACTACATTAGATCTGACATGATTTTATTTGATCAATTGTTCCAAATTGACAGGCTTTTGGGTTCCATCAGATAATCTTTCATAGGATGGGCGAACCAAATGGCAATGAAAATGCTATGGTGCATGAGAGTGAAATGGTTGTTGATGATGAGATGATCCATGGCAATGAAATGGTTCACAGTGGCGAGATGATCCATGAGCATGATATGGTTCAAGGGAATGAGATGGTTCATGGTGACGAGATGGTGGAAGGGAGTGGGATGGTCCATGATGATGAGATGATCCATGGTAATGAGATGATTCAAGTTAGTGACATGATCCATGGTCATGAGATGGTTCAAGTGAATGACATGGTCAATGGTGATGAGATGGCCCATGGTCACGAATTGGTCAGTGCTGAGGTGACCCCACCAACCATATCAAGACGCCGGAGAAAGAAGTCATTAGTATGGGAGCACTTTACTATTGAACCTGTTCCTGGGGAGAGGGGATGCCAACGTGCATGCTGCAACCTATGCAAGGCAACCTTTGCATACAGTTCTGGCACAAAGATAGCAGGTACTAGCCATCTCAAGAGGCACATCACGCTTGGCTCTTGCCCTATGATAAAAAGCCAAGAGAGGAAGCTGGCAATGAGTTCAATTGGAGGAGTGACTGACAACGATGGTGAGGGTACCGTAGAACGTCCTTCTAAGAGGCGTTACAGATATACTGGCTTTGCAAATGCTACATTTGATCAAGACCGTAGCAGCTCACATCTGGCGAAGCTTATCATTTTGCATGACTACCCACTTCATGTTGTTCAACAGCCAGCCTTCACTGCTTTTACTGATAGCCTGCAGCCTCGTTTCAGGGTTGCGGATGTTGAAACAATGGAGGCAGAGGTGTATGGTGTTTACCAGAAAGAGAAAAACAACCTAATGCAAGCATTGAACACTATGCCTGGAAGGATTAGCCTCACCATAGGATTGTGGACAACTAGTCAGACTCTTGGCTATGTTTCTATAGCTGGGCAGTTCATTGACACGGATTGGAAAGTGCATCGAAGAATGCTTAACTTCATGATGGTGTCTTCTCCTCATTCGGAGAATGCACTTGGTGAAGCTATTAGCTCAAGCCTTACCGACTGGAACATGAAGGACAAGCTATTCACCGTCACATTGGATAATGATTGCTCATCACATGATATCTACAGTGCAAATCTGAGAGATCATCTCTCCAATAAGAACAACCTGATGCTTAAGGGCCAGCTGTTTGTTGTGAGGTGCTATGCCAATATCCTCAATGCAGTTGCACATGATGTCATTGCTTCAATCCATGGTGTGATCTACAGTATCCGTGAAAGTATAAAGTTCATAAAAGCTTCTTCTGCCCGTGAGCAGAGGTTTGCTGAGATTGCTCTGCAGCTGGAGATTCCCAGCACTAAGACCCTGTGCCTTGATGTTACAACACAGTGGAATACCACTTACCTTATGCTGCTTGCTGCCTTGGATTATAGGCAGGCATTCACCACATTGGAGACATGTGATGATAACTACAACGAGTCACCTTCTGCAGAAGACTGGAAGAAGTTGGAAGCTGCCTGCAATTATTTGAAATTTCTGTATGATTCTGCACATAGCATCATGGCTGCGGCAAATCCAACTTCTAACTTATTTTTCCATGAGGCGTGGAAACTTCAGCTGGAACTGTCAAATGCCATAACCCATGAAGATCCAGTTTTCAGTAGCATCGCCAAAGAAATGCATGAGAGGTTTGACAAGTACTGGAAGGATTGCAACCTTGTTCTAGCCATTGGTGTTGTCATGGACCCTCGTTTCAAGATGAAACTTG
>NC_053025.1:42006130-42139034 GCF_003073215.2 Triticum urartu
GGCAACTCGTGCGTAAATAATGAGTTAATATGTGCTCATGCATAAACTGTCAATCAATGCAATGCAATGCAATTCTAGTTGTGAGAGGACTTGGCCTAGCCCTAGTTGCTTTTGCATGCGCTTAAATGATGTTGTCCGGAGATGTACACATATTGTTGCCGAAATTTCTTGGTGTGACAAGTTGTAATCTGCTAGCAATTTTCTGAATTGCTTTGCAAACTCTGCTCCTGGTACTGAGATCTTGTTTTGGCTGTGATCCTCATACTTCATAAAATCTTACCAAACAAAGCCTCGGCTCAGCATATCTCAGTAGATACACAAGTCACCATACAACATCTCATCTTGCATGTCTCAACATGAGAACATGCTATTAAATACTTACATCATCGCAGTTGTATATACACAAACTTGCTCTGGTCTGGTCAACATGTCTCGGGAGAGAATAGCCATACCAGAGTGAGGAGACTGTCTATCAAACACACCTATAATCTACAACATGTATGTGTTTCATCAATGCTATACGCCATGCGGGAGGCGAAAGCAGCACCTCCAGTTGATCTTTACATTCTCTTGAAGGACCGAACTGATCGTTCATCTCCTATCACTCGTGTCTTCTTCCTGCACGCACTTGCCGGACGGTGTGCCGCCGTGCTGCAGCCGTATCACCCCTGTTGTGTAGGTGCGGACGCCGCCGTCCGATGAAGATAGCCGGAGGCCGTGAGAGGAGCCGCGACCGCCCCCGACGCGGCACGCGGAGTCCGGCGGAAGCTCCAGCACCTTGACTGAGCATGCAGTCTCTAGGCTCGGTGTAGCGTGGAGCCGGGACGGGAGCTCTATGGAGAAATTGCCGTACTCATTTGTTGTTGCAGACGCAGAGTTAGCCATCGTGTTGGGACCTTCGGTTGTGCAGGTTACTGCCACCCTACTACCTGCTTGGGCCAAAGAAAAAGAAACACAGAGTATGAGGATATTTTTCTTCAGTGCGTAGTTCTACTGCATTACCTTACATAAGAGGGTAGTGAAAAACTCATTACAGCCTTGTGAAAATTGAAAAAAAAATTCAGCAAATACTACTACCTCTATCCAGATTTGTAAGGTGGACACGAGTTTTCAGGTCGTCAATTTAACTAGCGGAACATGTGTTATATGCTACTAAAAATATACTCCCTCCGATCCTGTTACCACGTATATAAGATTTGTTTGATGTCAAACTTCGTAAAGTTTGACCAATTTTGTAGAAAAAATATTAACATTCACAATACAAAAGCAATATCATTAGATGCGACATGAATTTAATTTTTCATATTTTTTAAACTTTACTATTATAGATCTTGATTTTTTTTCGTATAAATATGGTCAAACTTTACGAAGTTTGACTTCAGGCAATTCTTATATACAAAGTAAAAATGACTAGAGTGATTGTGTTCGTCACCAAATAAAATTTCTAAACATATGCTACCGTACATGCTACAACGACTCAGGGGGGGTATTGATCCTCAAAGCATATGCATATATTTAAATATTGACGCGGAAAGATAAACTGGCTGAAACAAAAAAAAAATTTATGCATATTTTAAATATTGACGCAGAAAGCTAAACTGGCTGAAACAAAAAATAATATTTTTTGACCACGGCACACCATCATACGGAATAGCTGGCTTATTCCACGCCTCCTTAGTGAGAATCCCAGATATATTCGATCCACGCAGGAGTCGAACTCTGGTCGCCGGGAGAACCACTGTGATCCCAGCCATTGGGCTACTGCCCCGTTCTCAACTGGCTAAAACAAATTCGACTTAAGTTTTTTCTTAGAAGTAATTCGAGTTAAGTTTTTTTTTTAGACACAATTTGAGTTAAGTATATGGTCTAGGGGGGCGGAGACACAACCTGGGCATACCGAGCCACGGCCCAGCGGCCGCACGCAGGCCACATTTAGCATTCTATACGGTCTAATAAGCAGGCCCAGGCCTAGTGGGATCCTGCCGCTGGCCATGGTCTAGTCAAGATTTTTTTAAGGTATAGTCTTCAAGATCTTTGTATAGGAAAGAAATAGTACAATGGTAAAGAGAACCACCATGTGGTTATATGGTTAGAAGGGTGGTTGTCGTAGTGCGATTGTTTTCATGAGATTTCCTAATGCCCTACATGTCTAGCACAAAATGATGCATGTGTTCGGTAGTGGAAACATTCGCGAGAAAGTGGCCATCAAGGATCTGGACATCGACGGATTTTGGTCTTCCTCTCGGAGATCTCAGCTTTTGGTGGCGCTACTGGATATCTAGATCGGAATTGATCCGATCGGACGCGCCCTCATCTTCGGCTAGAGAGGCTTCATGAGGGCGTGGCGTGAAGCTTCACCATCTTGCCGGTGCCATGGGACATGTCTAAATATAGATTTTCACGGCGTTGACAGAGGTGAAGAAAGTCATGGTGGCTGCGATTGGAGACTTGTAATGACGAAGATGATTTTTGGTTGCGTTGAAGAATGGTGGCACAGGTTTTTTCTGTGTGTCGGGTGTTGAGTACTTGCAGTTGCGGCTTTGGCAGGAGGGGGCGACAACACAGGTGGAAAGCATTTTGGGTGGTGCTCTCGAGTACCGAGCCGCGATTTCCAGGGATGAAATCCAAGGTATGGCCTTCATTGGTTGTACCTGGCAATGGCCTTGCTGAAGACATTGTTTGGGGACCTCGGTCTTTCTTCAGGGTGAAAACTCAAGATCCTTTATTGGGCAACGACAACGCTTCTGCATTGTTTTTTTTTGGAGGCGTTGTTTTTGGAGGACCTGTTTTGCGGTCCGAGTGTTGTCTTTGCTGATGGTTAGAGTGTTGTGTTGCAAGTGTTTCGTCACTACGACGGGGTCTTTGTTTTTATATTTCTCTCTTTTTATTTTGCTTTTGGTTGTGTGCATCCTGAATGTATTTCAATATCTTGTTGGTGCGGACGTTGGGTGTAATTGATATCTTCGTGATATTAATACATCCCTCTTAAAAAAACTGTGCAAGATGATCAAAGGCATCTGAATCTCAGCAAATAATTCCCGCAAAAAAAAAGAATCTTAGCAAATAATACACGGCCACTCCGCAAAATACAAACCACCGAAAATGAAGGTGGCAAACATATAATGACGCTGGCACCTTGCATTGCAAGCGCACTCTTGAGACGATGTAATGGGTGAATAATCAAGGTGCTGGGTGGTGATAGCAAAGCACGTCTCCAGTCTCCACGACGACGTGACCCCGGGCGCCCCGAAACCCCATGTCGGATGCCCTTGTTCCCGAGCACCTAAAGCGGCTTTGGAGAATCAATCCCTTTTAGCCCGTGCTGATAGCAAATGCGGTTTGCCACGCGTGGTGTTGTGTTCCTTGACCAAACATATCTGCTCTGCCATACCAAATCAGCTACTACTACTAGTATTATCTGCCCATGACGCTAGTGGGTTATCGTGTGCTTCCTCTTGGCTACTACGAGGTGCTAATGGGGTTGACTCGAGATAAAAAAAAGTGGGGAATTAGGCCAACAAAACATGGCCGCGAGCGTGACCTCTTGAGATAAAGTTTCTTCTCTCTGGTAGAGGGAGAAGATGGAGTGCCAAATTGGCATAACGCAAGCCTGCAACTCCGGTACAGCAAAGTGCTCTGTCTAGGCGATAAACCCCACATGACCAGAATTTGTTCCGAAGCAGCTCCGGTACAGCAAAATGCTCTGCTTTTCGCTTTGAACGTAAGCACTCCGTTTGGCAGAGAGGAGAGGAGGATGCTGCTCTGGCAAATTAAAGATGGTCGTCGTACATGAACTAACACAACGAGTACGCTTCTCGCCGCACATTGTACCGAAGCCGTTAAACCCAAACTTTGCTAACAGCAACATGGCACCGAACGGAACGCTGGCCGGCCTATCTACTTAGGCTGTGTAGGCCTGTAGTTGCGTTTCTAGCTAGGACTTGAACTTGTGAACTGCTTTCAACTGCGACCTGTACATGTGTGTGTTATCGACACGCATGACATCGACCTTCTGCCAACCTAAATCTCGACAGTACCTCGATGATTCCTCCGAGCACCGAGCTGCGCAATCTGGAGGTTAGGGGAGGAGGTTACAACGTCGCCCTGGCTACTCTACTTGCTCTGTCGCTTCGCTTCTTTTCTTTCCATTCTTCTCTCTCGGAAGGTCTTAATCGGCCGGCCAGCGACCGCGGCGACAGGGATCGTTCGTCTCTAAACAATTTCAATCATCGGTTTGGACGCAGGATCTTTTAGAATTCCTATTAAATATTTATGTGGAAAATTTAGAGATGGCACACTTGGCTGTCTGTGATCTCTGATGCTTCCGTTGGCATTTTAAACTGTTTACGGGACAGGACAGTGGGGCTTCCATCCAAATCCAAAAGTTTGTATACTTCTATTATTCAATCGCATGGCAACCGCTAGGCACATCCAACGGCCCAACTACTATAGTTTTTAGGCCTCCGGCCGGCCGATTGACGTGTTGAAATGTGCGAAATGATTAAAAATCATGCATTGTTACGTGTTGAAATCGCAAGAGGAAGATGCTGGAAGAAGTGGTAACTATCAATGTGTCACGGCGACAGCTTTTCTCCTAATCCTTGGCCTTGGCAGAATTTTCTTGTTACGCAACACGTCAAGCAGTCACCAGATACAATCCTTTGACGTAAATATTGGCAAACCATTTGATATTGACCACGCAGACCTGAGCATAGTAACTAGCGATATGACCGACGAACGGGCTGTTTGAGTCTCATTCTTAGACACACAAGAAAGAGTGCGCATGGAACGAGCGGGAACAAAGAAGACGGCGAAGAGAAAGAAGAATCTTCCAGACTGAGTCGGTTACGAGCGAGCTACTACTAACCTGGCAGGTCGAAGGTGAGCAGGTCAGAGCCCGGCCGGAGGCAGAGCTGGCACGCGACCTGCCCGGACACCAGCACCGTCGAGACCGGCTCCTCGCCGTACCCGGCAATGCGCGCCAGCTCCGCCTGCGAGAAGTAGAGCTCCATGGGCGCTGCCGCGGCCGCCGCCGTGGCGAACAGCAGGAAGAGGAGGAGCAACGACGAGGCAGCCCCCGGTAGCAGCACCATGTCGGGCTATCGCGGCGGTCGAGATCCTTTGCTCCGCCGAGCTTGCCGTGGGTTTCGGCCGAACGATCGATGTGGTGGGGAGGAGAAGGAAGGGAGGGAAGACGACGTGGGTGCGCTTGGCCGGCTTGGGGGATGTTGGTTGGGTTGATCGGTTCGTCCGTCAACGACTATCGGAAGCGATGGTGTCATCTCGGTGTGGTGTGTTGTGGCCTGCATGTATATACGCGCGTCTCCGTGTGCGCGTGTTGGATTGGATGGGCCAGGCGACGAGTCCAGGCAGGTGGCCGGAGTGGTTCGGGTGTCGTCTGGTGGTTCGGGTGTACGTGTTGGCGACAACATAGATGTCCGACCATGGATTTGCTTTGCTCTATGGGGCTGCTCACCTGTTGTATTGGTTATCTTTTTTTACGGCTTAGATATGCTTGGCATGATTGTCGATCGTACGCGGCGGTCAACTATTGTGGTGATTCAACGGATTTAATTTTGCAGGTGTTTCAGTGGTTGGATTTCTCGATGCTGTCCATTGCCGGCAATTCAATGATGATAAATTCAGTCACGGCTCCGGCAAGGATTTTAGGGCGTATAGCCGTTAGTCATAGTTGACGGTCTTACGGGTGTCTCATCTTGTCGGTTACCGGCCCAAGGTCCCCTGGGTCGATTCCGCCCTGTGCTATCATGCTGGCCCATGGACCCTCTAGGCTACAGAGTCCCTTGTTTCAAGCGTCAAGGCTTCCAGAGTCTTCTTGTTGTTCGCCATGAGCCGTCCAAAGTGTTACAGGACGGAACCGGCAAAGGGGTTCTCTTCCGTCCCACCTGGCCGCGAGTCGATATGGTGGGATGTTCCTTAACCGCGACAGCGTTAGTAGCCCATGAACAGGTCTTCAAGCTTGGTTGCACCTCGGGCCATCCAAGCTACACGTCGCCCTCGGTCACTAGGTTTGACCGGGTCAACGAACCATTCCCCGAACAGTGTCTTCATTCAGCCGACCTCCATCCATGAAGATGCATTCGAAGTGGCACGAACCACCTCAGATTTGAATTTGTTGATCAAGATTGCCACCCTCCGCAAAAAATAGTTTTCCCGCCAAGCCGGCTTATGCGAGCCGTTTTTTGTGGGCTTTTTTTTATTGGTGCAATTATTCCCTGTCGAGATATATAGCCATTAATATTGTCCCAAAATCCCATATGCACCCAGAGCTTAGCCAAAGTACTTAGCAATATTGTGTTCTGCCATTACCGAGGTGTAGCTCGGCAGGGAACCTAGTCTCGCCTCTAAGACTAACTCAAGTATTGTTTGTGATCATGTTTTCCCGATCTTAGAATATCATTAAGTGTAATGATAGTCCTAAAACAACTTTAAGAGCATGACGTTAGAAGAACGATCATATTGAATCAACCCAAACTTGTTTGTTATACTTTAAGATAATATCGTCTGAAATCAATTGTTATAACATGGGTTTTTAACACGTGTTTTAGTTTCTCATACCATGAGAGTATCGTACTCACTTCTTACCATACCGTGGACTTTGGGGTTGCTCAAATGTCATCTATAACACGGTGATCATAAGGACAACTTACAGGTTCATCGAAAAGTTTGACAAGAGACTAGATAGCTCGAAAGTGGAATTTGCTCCTCCGACAATGAAGAGATATTCTTAGGGCCCTCTCGGTGTGATGACATCCATATTATATGGCCAAACAGATGTGCTATTTCACGGGGATGCCAAAACACGTTAATAAGAAAGAAAAACAAAACAAGTAACGAGGAGATTGGTATAGTGAGCATGGTGATGTAAAGTATCGTGAAGCAAAGGGAACATCACATGATAATCAAAGGTTCACTCAAATGTCATTCATGTATTTATAGGGATTGATATGGATGTCCACGGTTCCGCTATTGGTCATTGAACGAATGGGTTTCGTTCAATTCTATGTTTTATCGAACCTACTGGGTCACAAGCTTAAGGTAATCACCATCTATTGATTGTTAATAGGACGAGGGTATTGAGGATTTATTTATGAAATTGTTTCATTAACATTCAAAATAGTTTTGAGAGGAACCGGAAGCGTTCGGGGTCACTAGAAGGGTTTCAGAATTTATTGGGCAATACCGGGTATTACCAATAAATAATATACAAGTGAAAAATGTTTCCAGTGATGTTAAATTAATAAAGAAGGCTCCAGTAATCGTTAGGAGGCTCTTGTATTTAATTGGATGTCAACTTAAAAGGCCATGTGGTGGAGGGAGAATTGGGCCACCAAGGCCCATGTAGGGGAGGCACCCCCTTTTCCCCCTTTGGGAGGTTGAATTGGGGAGGGGGAAGGACTCCTCCTTCCCTCCTTGGTCAACGCAAGGGGAGGGGAGTCATTCCCCTCCTTGTGGCACCCCTCCTCCCCTCTGACTTATATATACTAGAGGGTCTAGGCACCTTTGTAGACAAGTTTTGAAGCCTCGTCGTTCTTAGTTCTAGTTCTAATTGGTCCTAGTTGATCACTTAGAGCTTGACCTAGATCCTCTAATCCTCATACTTAGAAGCCTGGTATGGTTCTAATCTCTTCCCCCCCTCTAATTCTTTGGTGATGATTAGCTCTGGACGGTGAAGCGCTGCCAGATCGTGAAGACCATATGCTTGCAATTCGTAGACGGGTCGTGCTTTCGGTCTTCCGTTTGAGGGACTGTTCATGGGCCCTAAGAACCCTAAGAAACCCCTTCCCTTCCCACGTGAGTCTAATGATAATGAAATCTTATCTTCTTATGCCAAGGGTGCTTGTAGTTATTATGATATTGAACAAATTGAATAATTTGTTTTTAAGGGTGCCTATGAAATAACTGCTTTGATTGAAAAGTATGACATTACTCTTTACGAATGTGAAAATGTTGCCATACTTAAACATTGCTATGTTATGATTCTAATGCCTATAATGATTATATTAAGAAAATATCCGTTATCCATAAGAGATTGATACTTTGCAGGAATCTATAGATGATTGTTATGATCCATTGATTCGATTGAAATATCCCCTCTTGATGAATGTGATGCTTTCTATTCTTATGACCATGATGCCAATATTAATGATGCTTATGGAGATGAACTTGCTATAGTTTCTTATGTTAAAAATGGAATTATTGCTATTGCACCCACACTTGATAGTCATATTATCTTTTTGAATTCTCCCAACAACACTGTATCATAGACATTTGCACCTATTAAGAATTATATTGATGGGTTGCGTTTACATGGTGATTTTAATGGATATAATATGCATGGGTTTCTTCCCCTACTTGAGATTATTATGAGAGAGGGACATGTCTCCACCTTTCTATGTTTCTAATACAATAAAATTACAAGAAACTATCTACGCTATGTTTGTAGGCATTTTTTTATTTTGTTATGCCTGATACTTTATAATGATCATGATTGGGGTGATGGTCATAATGCTATGAATATTAAAAGCGGGTTTGGAAGAGTGTCAAGCCGACTTGAACCTAAGGGGTCATGCTTTTAAGGGAAGGAACCTACGAGGCCAGATCCTATTTCACTGGTCGGATGTGATTCGAGCTGAACTTGGATCACGACCAAGTAGACTTCTGGGCTTTAGGACCTGTGAAAGGCCCATGTGTTGAGTCCGCGGCAGATGCCTATATATAGTCGAGGTGTGGCACACGTGTTCGGTGGATCGCTTCAACATTTGTCGTTAGGGATTTGCATGTGTTGCAACTAGCCACCTCCACTCACAGTTGACTATGCGATCGAACCTAGCAGACTATCACACGCCGTTCCTTCTACACGTGGATCACTTGTACTATTCTGGTGAACCTGTATGGGGGATCCGACGACCTGCTATTCGAGGGAGATCGAGGAGGAGAAGGAAATGGCTCGTGATGAGCTACCCCGACTCTTCTTCTGCCACATTGATCTCATGATCCATCTCCCTTATTATTTTCGTGGTTGTTCTGCACGCAGGAAACATTTTATATTGCAGTCGATGCACCTAGTGTATCCTAATAGATAGCGAGTTACTCTAGTACCCCGTTGTCTTTAGCATGCCTTTCACTCCCGTAATATATGTTTTCCTTGCAAAAGAAAGAAAAGGTCTTCAAAGTGTTCCCGCCAAGCAAGTGTTAACTAGAGGAAATATAAATATATGCTACTTTATTATTTTGTCTAAACTAGCAAGAACTTTGTGATAATTATCTTTGCTTCAATAACGCTTGCATAATAACCAAGCCATCGCTACAACTATACTGAGTTTATAGGTGAAGAAAGTGGAGGGTGATACGTCTTCAACGTATCTACTTTTCCAAACACTTTTGCCCTTGTTTTGGACTCTAACTTGCATGATTTGAATGGAACTAACCCGGACTGACGCTGTTTTCAGCAGAATTATCATGGTGTTATTTATGTGCAGAAACAAACGTTCTCGGAATGACCTGAAACTTCACGGAGCCACTTTTCAGAAAATATGAAAAAATACCTGCAAAAGATGAAGGCCAGGGGCCCACCACCTCTCCACGAGGGTGGGGGGCGCGCCCCCTACCTCGTGGGCCCCCTGTTGCCTCTCCGACTCCAACTCCAACTCCATATATTGTGTTTTGGGGAGAAAAAAATCAGAGAGAAGAAATCATTGCGTTTTACGATACGGAGCCGCCGCCAAGCCCTAAAACCTCTCGGGAGGGCTGATCTGGAGTCCATTCGGGGCTCCGGAGAGGGGAATTCGTCACCATCGTCATCATGAACCATCCTCCATCACCAATTTCATGATGCTCACCGCTGTGCGTGAGTAATTCCATCGTAGGCTTGCTGGACGGTGATGGGTTGGATGGGATCTATCATGTAATCGAGTTAGTTTTGTTAGGGTTTGATCCCTAGTATCCACTATGTTCTGAGATTGATGTTGCTATGACTTTGCTATGCTTAATGCTTGTCACTAGGGCCCGAGTGCCATGATTTCAGATCTGAACCTATTATGTTTTCATCAATATATGAGTGTTCTTGATCCTATCTCGCAAGTCTATAGTCACCTATTATGTGCTATGATATGTTAACCCCGAAGTGTCAATAATCAGGATACTTACCGGTGATGACCGTAGTTTGAGGAGTTCATGTATTCACTATGTGTTAATGCTTTGTTCCGGTACTCTATTAAAAGGAGGCCTTAATATCCCTTAGTTTCGGTAAGGACCCCGCTGCCACGGGAGGGTAGGACAAAAGATGTCATGCAAGTTCTTTTCCATAAGCACGTATGACTATGTTCGGAATACATGCCTACATTATATCAATGAACTGGAGCTGGTTCTGTGTCACCCTAGGTTATGACTGTTACATGATGAACCACATCCGGCATAATTCTCCATCATTGATCCATTGCCTACGAGCTTTCCATATATTGTTCTCCGCTTATTTACTTTTCCGTTGCTATTGCTATCATCACTACAAAATACCAAAAACATGACTTTTACCACTGTTACCTTTTGCTACCGTTATCACTACTATCATACTACTTTGCTACTAAACACTTTGCTGCAGATATTAAGTTTCCAGGTGTGGTTGAATTGACAACTTAGCTGCTAATACTTGAGAGTATTCTTTGGCTCCCCTTGTGTCAAATCAATAAATTTGGGTTGAATACTTTACCCTCGAAAAATGTTGTGATCCCCTATACTTGTGGGTTATCAGAGGGCTATCTAGACATACCGATCGTAAGTGAACCAAAACCTTATCAATTTTTATTTAGACAACTGAGCTCCTTAAGGTTGAGTTCTTATTTGTTGCTCGTGGGCGATCAAGGTTTAATCTTGGGGAGGTTGATGAGTGATATTTTTTTCTCTCATCACACCATTGTTTAAACTGGGTAATCTTCAAATTTCTGAGAAAATCACTCTGATTTTGCCACTAATGACTAATGAATGAGAGAGGTCGCAAAACCATTTGTTTAATGTGTTTCTGCAAGAAAAAGGCTTAAATATGGAAGGAAATCATCACACAATAGGAATTACGAAGTTTGGTGGAAGAGGCAAGTCATGGAGTCACACCAAGGCTAATAGAGCGCAAGACGACGGTAGGTACGAGCGCATGCGCTTGTACTATGTGTCGTCTACTCCAAGAGGTCCACCTGACCAACTTCTATAAAGGGGTTGACGCTTAATTTTAAACATGGAGAACACCATTAGCGAAACGGATAAATAGAACCATCTTCCAACCCTAGCCCCTGCCATTTCACATGTCATCTCTGTTGGGTAACGTAGTAATTTCAAAAAAATTCCTACGCACACACAAGATCATGGTGATGCATAGCAACGAGAGGGGAGAGTGTGATCTACGTACCCTTGTAGACCGATAGCGGAAGCGTTATGACAACGCGGTTGATGTAGTCGTACGTCTTCACGGCCCGACCGATCAAGCACCGAAACTACGGCACCTCCGAGTTCTAGCACACGTTCAGCTCGATGAAGATCCCCGGACTCCGATCCAGCAAAGTGTCGGGGAAGAGTTCCGTCAGCACAACGGCATGGTGACGATCTTGATGTTCAACTATCGCAGGGCTTCGCCTAAGCACCACTACAATATTATCGAGGACTATGGTGGAAGGGGGCACCGCACACGGCTAAGAGAACGATCTTAGAGATCAACTTGTGTGTCTAGGGGTGCCCCCTGCCCCCGTATATAAAGGAGCCAAGGGGGGGTGCGTCCGGCCCTAGGAGGAGGCGCGCAGGAGGAGTCCTACTCCTATCGGGAGTAGGACTCCCCTCCCTTTCCCTAGTTGGATTAGGACTTGGGGGGAAGGAGGAGAGGGAAGAAAGGAAAGGGGGGGCGCCGCCCCCCTCCTTGTCCAATTCGGACTTGGGGGGAGGGGCGCGCGGCAGCCCCTAGGCCTCCTCTCCTCTTTCTCCACTAGGCCCATTAAGGCCCATTAGGTTACCGGGGGGTTCCGGTAACCTCCCGGTACTCCGGTAAAATGCCGATTTCACTTGGAACACTTCCGATGTCCAAACATAGGCTTCCAATATATCAATCTTTATGTCTCGACCATTTTGAGACTCCTTGTCATGTCCGTGATCACATCCGGGACTCCGAACTAACTTCGGTACATCAAAACTCATAAACTCATAATATAACTGTCATCGAAACCTTAAGCGTGCGGACCCTACGGGTTCGAGAACAATGTAGACATGACCGAGACACATCTCCGGTCAATAACCAATAGCGGAAACTGGATGCTCATATTGGCTCCCACACGTTCTACGAAGATCTTTATCGGTCAGACCGCATAACAACATACGTTGTTCCCTTTGTCATCGGTATGTTACTTGCCCGAGATTCGATCGTCGGTATCTCAATACCTAGTTCAATCTCGTTACCGGCAAGTCTCTTTACTCGTTTCGTAATACATCATCTCTTAACTAACTCATTAGTTGCAATGCTTGCAAGGCTTATGTGATGTGCATTACCGAGAGGGCCCAGAGATACCTCTCCGACAATCGGAGTGACAAATCCTAATCTCGAAATACGCCAACCCAACATTTACTTTTGGAGACACCTGTAGAGCTCCTTTATAATCACCCAGTTACGTTGTGACGTTTGGTAGCACACAAAGTGTTCCTCCGGCAAACGGGAGTTGCATAATCTCTAGTCATAGGAACATGTATAAGTCATGAAGAAAGCAATAGCAACATACTAAACGATCGGGTGCTAAGCTAATGGAATGGGTCATGTCAGTCACATCATTCTCCTAATAATGTGATCCCGTTAATCAAATGACAACACATGTCTATGGTTAGGAAACATAACCATCTTTGATTAACGAGCTAGTCAAGTAGAGGCATACTAGTGACGTTTAGTTTGTCTATGTATTCACACAAGTATTATGTTTCCGGATAATACAATTCTAGCATGAATAATAAACATTTATCATGATATAAGGAAATAAAATAATAACATTATTATTGCCTCTAGGGCATATTTCCTTCAATCTCCATAGCCGACACCGCCACCATCATCACTGCAACAATCCCTCTCCAAGTTTGTCATACAATGTATCGCATCCGACAGTTATTGTAAGACATATTATTAATCAATCATTCATGTTCATGTCGTCTTAAATGTGTTCATCTTGTGATCTGATTGCCATGTGTGAGTAATTCAATAAGGCAATGGGTTGAGGCAAGGCCTTGCAAGCTGATGCATTTGTGCAGCAGATCGTTGGAATGACTTTGTGTATTTGATAATATGTCCAGTTGCAAGAAAATTGTCTCTTGTCTTCTTTTCAATCTAAGACCCTGCAAGTACCCAGGATCCTGTAGATTGATCTAGGAGGAGTTAAGGAGCGAGGAGATCGTGGAACACTATGCTGAACAGCAGTGAGAGAAGGGGTTAGTATGCTAGCGGAATAATATTTCTTGAGACGAATGAGGTGTAGTTATTAAATGCCTAATGCTTTTGTCTGAATGTTTATTCTTAATAACCAGGGTAACCCGACGCGGTAGTAAGGGACATTGGTTAGACAACTGACTCTTGTTGTAGGTCGAGCACCAGTTAAGACGTACTTTTGACACATGGTTCACAATCATCGCGTCACAAGCACATCGTAGCGGTTGTCTTTCAGGGCATGTTTTAATATCATTAAGATCGATCCCAAGCAGAAATATAAGGTTGTAAGTGTAAGACCTCATACCCATGCATGTCTTTAATATCAGTGTTTACACCCTTAATGTCATTAAAGATTTAGTATAAAAAAGGAAATTACATTCTTTAGCAAGAACTTATCAACCTTTGTTGTAGTGCACGTGCTCTCGCAGGTTCAATAACTTAAGGCCACTCCTTGGGGGGAAAGTGATACGTCTCCAACGTATCTATAATTTTTGATTGTTTCATGCTAATATATTATCAATCCTGAATACTTTATATGCTTTAATATGCAATTTTATATTATTTTAGGAACTAACCTATTAACCTAGTGCCTAGTGTCAATTGTTGTTTTCTGCTTATTTTTTATTTTCCAGAATATCAGTACCAAACGGAGTCCAAATGCTACGGAACTTTTTAAGTGTGTGTGTAGGTGATGTTCACTAGGTTTTGAGTGATTCTCCTACAGGTTTGATAACTTTGGTTCTCACCGAGGGAAATACTTGTCGCTACTATATTGCTTCACCCTTCCTTTTCGGGAAAAATCTCAACGTAACTCGCAAGTAGCATAAAGGCACGAGAATCTTTGCTATCCAAACTGGATCTCAGAGGGCATCCGATTCATGATGTCTCCTTAGGACGGCCAGGTTAGATTTTCTCGTCGTGTGACGAGATTCGGTGTCAGGCGCTTGAGATCTATTTAAGGGTTTAACGATGACGATTGTGGCTCTAAAGTGTTGCGCTTAGAGACACGTGCATGAAAACTTTCTTGCCGTCATATAGAAGGTCAAGCCGGTTCTGGTCGGGGAGCGACGACAACGATGCGTCAGCGGCTTGTTCTGGTGGCGATAGTGGTCATTCGACGGTATCAAAATTTTAATGTAGTTTTTTGCGTGAACCTTCCAATCTATTCATCTTCAATCATGACAGTACAATAAACACAAAAAATGATAAAAAGTACATCCAGATCCATAGACCATCTAGCGACGACTATAAGCACTGAAGCAAGCCGAAGACGTGCCGCCGTTATCGCCCCTACCTTGGTTGAGCCAGTCCAAACTTGTAGTAGACAAACGGAAAGTCATCTTGCTAAGGCCTCATAGGACCATCGCATGAAAACAACAACCACCGCCGATGAAGAGTAGCGTAGACCGGAAGGAACCAACCTGAAGACCCACGAACGTAGATGAACAATGACAAGATCCGATCAAATTCACCTAAGATAGATCCATCGGAGACAGACATCCACACGCCCACCGACAATGCTAGATAGACAACCGAGACGGGGCTAGGCGGAGAGACCTTTATTCCATCTTCAGAGAGCCGTCGTCGTCTCGCCTTCCTGAGCAAGATACAAATCCTAACAAAACTTATAGAAACATCTAAAAACGGAGCCCTCCCACCAACAAGGGCCGGGATACACCGCGTCCCCATGGCCCTAAGGCCACCGGAGACGAGGTGGACCGGCGGCGGCGTCGGCGGGAGGCGAAGAAACCCTAAGTTTTTTTTGCGGGTAAACCCTAAGTTTTTATTATGTTTGATGTGCTTTGTACTTTCGGTAAACTTTGTTACTTTCTCCAATCCATATTATTTGTCCCATCTTTAGTATAACTTTATGGGAAAAGCTGTAAATCTGCCGGCAAAAAACAACAACAAGTCTGCCGCCTTGCACCCGTGCCACGCGTCCCATGGACCACACGCAGGCCACGTATGGAAACCTCCTCAAGTTATACACACGTTGATGCTTATCTTATCCTCCCAAGCAATGACCTCCATGATTTATTTATCCAGCAACACATTCCTTAGTGCGTCTTGCACAGCCGCAACCAACTGAATCATGCCAGCCGAGGCCCCGGCGCCGGCGAGCAAGTGCTCGGCCATCCGTGTCCCTCCTCATTTTCTTCCTCATCCATACTATGTCTCTCTCACCAATTTAATCAGCGCCATCTCTCACGAACTACACCGCCTCGCCGTCACCCGCCTCCGCGAGGCACACCGCCGTTGGAACCTCGTCTACCGTCTCCCATCGTTCCACGTCGCGGTGTTCTAGAGGAGCACGACGTCCATGGTTGTCGCCTCCTCGAGCTCAGTCGCAAACACCGGTGCCGCTGCAGTACAGTTTCTGCAACATTATCTCTGTTACATAATTTTTCCGCAACAAGGCCTTTGTTGCAGAAAAAATATAAATATTTCTACAACATGATCTCTACTGCAAAAAAAATCTGCAACACAACCTTCATTGCAAATATTTCTGCAACATGATTTTTCTGCAAAGAAAATTGACAAATATTTCTGCAACATGATCTTTGCTGCAAGAAAATTCTGCAACACAACCTTTGTTGCAAATTTTTCTGCAACATGATTTATGTTACAAAAGGTTCCGCAACAAGGCTTTTGTTGCAAAAGTAAAGGACGGCACACGGTCGCTAGATTGTCTCGCATCTAATGGCTCGCATGGCGATGGATGTTTTGAAAAGATCCACCGGCCGACGCGTAGCATCTCCCTAACTTTATTACAAAAGTTCTATTAAAATTAGAGTTTTTATCATTTATGCCACTAATTGTATCCGACTACTCAATTTTGCCATCAGAAGTTATAATTGCTCAAAAATGCCATCGTTTCATGAGATGCTTGTTTAAAAATATCATTAGATATCTCAAAAATGACATCGTTCCATTAGATGTTTGCTTAAAAATGTCATTAGACATTGTTATTGTCAGGTCAAACCAGTTGACCATGTTATATGATGAACATACCCCTATACCCAAATTTCAGGTCTCTTTATCTCACAATGATAAATGTGAACGCCACTTGTCAGGAGTAAGCAAGCAAAAAAAAGAAGAGGAAAATAAGAACGCTATTGGGATCAAGTGGAACCCACATTTTATTGTACTGAGGTAGAGGGAGAACTGACATGTTGGTCTATAGATATTTTGATCATTATAACATGGCAAACGAGATGTGAGATGACAATAAGGATGTCTAGTGGCATTTTTGAGCATGCGCCTAACGAAGCGATGCCATTTTTGAGCAGTTGAAATTTCTAGTGGCAGAACTGAATAGTGAGACACAATCGGTGGCATAAAAACGGAGCCCTCCCGCCGACAAGGGCCGGGATACACCGCGTCCCCATGGCCCTAAGGCCGCCGGGGACGAGGTGGACCGCCGGCGGCGTCGGCGGGAGGCGAAGGAACCCTAAGTTTTTCTTTTTGCGGGTAAACCCTATGTTTTTATTATGTTTGATGTGCTTTGTACTTTCAGTAAAATTTGTTACTTTTTCCGATCCATACTATTTGCCCCACCTTTAGTATAACTTTATTGCAAAGTTGTATTAAAATTAATATGGATTAGAGGGAGTAATAGATTTGAATTTTGTTTTCAAATTAGAAGGATCGCACAAAAAAAAGGTGAACTTTTCAACTTCCCCAGACCCCCGATCAACGACTCTGGCCTTAACCGGGCCATTTTTCTTCCTTGGATCCGTACCCTAACGCAAGCTCTTTAAGCTTATCCGCCCACATAAATCGGACGGTCCAAATCGGAACCCGGCCACATCAGCCCAAACCCTAGTCGCTGACGCCGTAGCCTGCCTGGCCTGCGTCCGCGGTCCACCCCCCGATCCCATCCCATCCCATGGATAAAAATATTGAAAGCGAGCCGCGCGTCCCGAAAACTAGCCGGTCCACGCGGACGAGCCCCCACCCATGGCCCGCCGGCAGCCTCACGCCCGCGCCAGCTCGGCAGCCCATGGCCGTGGGCCGCGAGCCCATAAATCCCCGTCCATCCCCCGCTTCACCGTTTCCCCCAGACCCGACGAAATTTTCCGCCTCGCCCCGCTGGTCCGTGCTCGGTCCCTCTCCTCCCCCGTGGCCGCCCCCCCGCCCCCCGAAGAAAAAAGCGGATCTAGGGTTTGCTCGGCCTTCGTTCTTCTTGGGCCGAGCCCCAATCCCGCACCGCCCGCCTCGAGTTGGATCTCCGCCCGCCGGCCCCCCTCCGCCTCCGTAAGCCCCCCAAACTCTAAACAGCCTCCTCCTCCTCCTCCGCGCCTCTCCAGGCAGGCCTCCTCCCCATCCATCCATGCCCGCGCCGCTCGCGGCCTCGCGGATTGGATTCGATTGCATGTATAGATCTTGTTCCGTTCGCTTTTCGGGCCGTGCGCTCGGCCGTATGAATCTGCTGCGGAGCAGTATGCGCTTCGTTCGAGAATTGGCTGCGTGTGTTCGTATGGAGGTTTAGATTCAGATGGTTGCCGCGGGTGCTGAAATGGCCGCATGCGGGCTATGCCGTCGTTTTGTTTTTCTTTAGTTTGTCTCGTGCGGAGCTAATGGCGGGGGTTTCGCCGGTCCAAATTATGAGTAGTGCCTCTGTTCTTTTGTCTAGGAGGATGATTCATTCTCGTTGCCGTACCAAGCAGCTGCTACTCAGTCATATTTTGCATAGGGGTTGGTTTAGTCATGCGAGATGTGGCCGAATTTAGGCCTTGTTTGGCTGCAAACATGACGACTGTCGCAGCCGTTTGCAACAGATGATAATGTTCAGTTGTTCACACCAGGGGTAGAGGAGCAGGTGAAGTGACCACAGTCACTAATGTTAACATGTTTATAGCTGTAAATGTATTCTGTAATTTTATCGACCCCTAGAAGCCGTAATTCTGTGGAATGCAGTGGCACTTATCCCTGGAGATGTGATAGTTCTGTGAACAGAACATTCTTGATTGCCATTTGCATAGCCAATGCTTTGATGTTTTGGTTGTTTACACGAGCCTAGCTAGGTTCCATCCATTAGGTTGCTGTATATCAGCCCTTTGGTGCTGCACCTACTTATTGCTCAACAGTTCTGGCTATGGCTATGGCCTTTTTAGCTTGTTCCCAGCAATAACATGTATTCGCGTTTGTATATAAGAAGCTACTTAGGGTGGTGTTCCTTTTTTACAACGTATGTGCTGGTGTCTCTGAATTTCCCAATCAGGGCCTTCGTCCTATAACTTTAATCTTGTTTTATGTTATGATTGTTTAGCGAATTGAATGGCCTACTTCCATGATTTTCCTGGCTTTCTACAGCTCCACTCTTCTATTGATTTCTTTCATCAAGTTATATTTGATACATGTATAATATTGCGAGCATCTATCCTGATGTGGACAATATACTTCAATTATTTACTGTTGGACATTTTACTTTTCAAGAGATCACAGTTCCTTGCATTGGCAAACTTGCCATCTTCCAGAAAATCTGCTCTACTTGAAATCTCAAACATAAAAATTTGCAGTAGTGATTTTTAGATTTCTTCTGGATAATGTACATTATCAAAGTGAAATTATGCAAGATTTCTCAGCCTTATTCCAACTTTCCAAGTGTTCTGATTTAACTACATTAGATCTGACATGATTTTATTTGATCAATTGTTCCAAATTGACAGGCTTTTGGGTTCCATCAGATAATCTTTCATAGGATGGGCGAACCAAATGGCAATGAAAATGCTATGGTGCATGAGAGTGAAATGGTTGTTGATGATGAGATGATCCATGGCAATGAAATGGTTCACAGTGGCGAGATGATCCATGAGCATGATATGGTTCAAGGGAATGAGATGGTTCATGGTGACGAGATGGTGGAAGGGAGTGGGATGGTCCATGATGATGAGATGATCCATGGTAATGAGATGATTCAAGTTAGTGACATGATCCATGGTCATGAGATGGTTCAAGTGAATGACATGGTCAATGGTGATGAGATGGCCCATGGTCACGAATTGGTCAGTGCTGAGGTGACCCCACCAACCATATCAAGACGCCGGAGAAAGAAGTCATTAGTATGGGAGCACTTTACTATTGAACCTGTTCCTGGGGAGAGGGGATGCCAACGTGCATGCTGCAACCTATGCAAGGCAACCTTTGCATACAGTTCTGGCACAAAGATAGCAGGTACTAGCCATCTCAAGAGGCACATCACGCTTGGCTCTTGCCCTATGATAAAAAGCCAAGAGAGGAAGCTGGCAATGAGTTCAATTGGAGGAGTGACTGACAACGATGGTGAGGGTACCGTAGAACGTCCTTCTAAGAGGCGTTACAGATATACTGGCTTTGCAAATGCTACATTTGATCAAGACCGTAGCAGCTCACATCTGGCGAAGCTTATCATTTTGCATGACTACCCACTTCATGTTGTTCAACAGCCAGCCTTCACTGCTTTTACTGATAGCCTGCAGCCTCGTTTCAGGGTTGCGGATGTTGAAACAATGGAGGCAGAGGTGTATGGTGTTTACCAGAAAGAGAAAAACAACCTAATGCAAGCATTGAACACTATGCCTGGAAGGATTAGCCTCACCATAGGATTGTGGACAACTAGTCAGACTCTTGGCTATGTTTCTATAGCTGGGCAGTTCATTGACACGGATTGGAAAGTGCATCGAAGAATGCTTAACTTCATGATGGTGTCTTCTCCTCATTCGGAGAATGCACTTGGTGAAGCTATTAGCTCAAGCCTTACCGACTGGAACATGAAGGACAAGCTATTCACCGTCACATTGGATAATGATTGCTCATCACATGATATCTACAGTGCAAATCTGAGAGATCATCTCTCCAATAAGAACAACCTGATGCTTAAGGGCCAGCTGTTTGTTGTGAGGTGCTATGCCAATATCCTCAATGCAGTTGCACATGATGTCATTGCTTCAATCCATGGTGTGATCTACAGTATCCGTGAAAGTATAAAGTTCATAAAAGCTTCTTCTGCCCGTGAGCAGAGGTTTGCTGAGATTGCTCTGCAGCTGGAGATTCCCAGCACTAAGACCCTGTGCCTTGATGTTACAACACAGTGGAATACCACTTACCTTATGCTGCTTGCTGCCTTGGATTATAGGCAGGCATTCACCACATTGGAGACATGTGATGATAACTACAACGAGTCACCTTCTGCAGAAGACTGGAAGAAGTTGGAAGCTGCCTGCAATTATTTGAAATTTCTGTATGATTCTGCACATAGCATCATGGCTGCGGCAAATCCAACTTCTAACTTATTTTTCCATGAGGCGTGGAAACTTCAGCTGGAACTGTCAAATGCCATAACCCATGAAGATCCAGTTTTCAGTAGCATCGCCAAAGAAATGCATGAGAGGTTTGACAAGTACTGGAAGGATTGCAACCTTGTTCTAGCCATTGGTGTTGTCATGGACCCTCGTTTCAAGATGAAACTTGTTGAATTCAGTTATTCTAAAATCTATGGTGTGGAGGCAGCAAAGTACGTTAAGGTGGTGGATGATGCTCTTCATGACCTTTACAAGGATTATGTTGCACAGCCCCTGCCCCTGACGCCAGCCTATGGCGCACCAGGGGAAGTTAATAAGAATGGGCCTGCCCATGCGAATAACAACACAGTAACTCCACCTTCTACTGGGGATGGACTTCTTGACTTTGACATGTATCTTTCAGAGATAGCAATAAGTCAGCCCTCCAAGTCCGAGCTGGAGCAGTACCTGGAAGAAGCCCTGACGCCTCGCATCCAAGACTTTGAAATCGTGGACTGGTGGAAGCTCAACACCCTGAAGTTTCCAACACTGGCGAAGATGGCCCGTGATATCTTGGCCATCCCCATGTCCATGGTGAGCAGCGGCTGCTCCATATTTGCCGCGGCAACAACAGGAAGCCGGATGCTCGATGACTACAGAAGCTCGCTGCGCCCTGAAATCGTGGAGGCACTTTTCTGCTCCAAAGACTGGCTTCAGTATTCTCCGCCGCCTCCTGCAGAAGCTCAGGGTTCTGTAGCGGTGAAGATGGAGTGATATTGGTCCCTTAGTCCTTAGATGGTAGCCTTCAGAAGAAGGCTACTTAGTTTGTGCCTAGTGCTCTCGATCATAGAATGTTACTGATAATGTTCGAGCTATCCGTTAGATGTAATGAGTACTCTTGATTATTCTTGTCGAATTCAAGATTCTGAGCCCGTGACATACTTGCAGGGTGAGGTTGTCGGCAGTGATATACTGTTTGCATGTTGTCCCGTGTGATCGTGGTCTGTTGGCTCGTGCTCGTCGTCTGTTTTGGTTGGCTTGATTTTGTACGTTTGCTTCTGTCCTGATTGTGCATCCAACCTCAACCTGGTGCTGATGTAGTGACGGCTGGTTTCAATGCTATTTGCATGGTCGTCTCTTGAGATCTCATGTGGTAATTTTACGCTCCCATTTTGTTCTTCCGGTCTAAAATGCCTTGTAATTCACGCGTGGGCCGGTGTCTGGGCTTTTCTGAGGGAAGAAAGGTACATTGCTGAGCACACCGTTTTAAGCTATAGCAGCAGTGATCTGAACTCTCGGTGAATCACTTATTATTCGTAGATGACAGCCTGTTGTTCTTCAAGGCTAATGCTACGGGTGCAGAAGAGATCAACCAATTGTTGAAACATTACTGTGCAGCAACGGGGCAGAGGGTTAATTACAGCAAATCCTCCATCTTTTTCAGTAAAGGGGTTCCGGAAAATATTCGAGCAGATATCAAAGAGTTGCTTCATGTGCCTAATGAAACACTGAATGCAAAATACTTGGGGATGCCATCCGACGTTGGCTCTTCCAGAAATGGTGCCTTTAAGTTTCTCAAAGACCGTCTATGGAGTAAAATCCAGGGCTGGATTGAGAAGTCCTTGTCCACCGCAGGGAAAGAGGTACTTGTCAAATCTGTCGCTCAAGCGGTGCCAGTTTTTTCAATGTCATGTTTCAAACTTCCAAGGAGACTCTGCGAACACTTGAATATGTTGATAAGGAAGTTTTGGTGAGGCTCTAAAGATGGCCGTAGGAAGCCTCATTGGGTTTCATGAAAGGACATGACGCAACTCAAATCTTCTGGGGGTTGGGGTTCAAAGATTTTGAATTATTCAACCTAGCAATGCTTGCAAAGCAGGGTTGGCGAATTCTCCAACAGCCTGACTCTCTGAGTGCTCAAATCTTGAAGGGGGTTTATTTCCCTAACTCATCCATCCTACATGCTCAAGTCGGCTCTCATACTAGTCAGATTTGGAGATCTATAATGGAGGGGGTGGAGGTTTTGAAACTAGGGCTCATCAAGAGGATCGGCAATGGTGAATCTACATATGTGTGGACGGAGAACTGGATTCCAAGGAACGAGATGTTGCGCCCCTATGGCTGCAGGGTACAGAACCCCATGAGGCTAGCGTCTCAATATATCGATCAAACTTCTGCGACTTGGGATAAGCAACGAGTTCAGCAAACTTTTTTGCCTATGGATGCTGCGGTGATCCTGACTATACCCATCGGTACAAGGAATTAATTTTGATGACTACTGGGCATGGAATTTTGAAAGAAATGGCATATTCTCTGTACGCTCGGCTTACAGAATGTTGGTGGCGACACGACAACGGAGAGAAGCATGGCTGGATGGCACTTCCGCAACGTCTAGTTCGAACATGGAAGAGAAATCATGGAAGACGCTTTGGAAGATTCAAGTCCCAGCCAAGGTGAGGATGTTTTTATGGCGTTTGTCGAAGCAGTCACTCCCTACAGAAGATGTACGTGCGCATCGGCACATGTCTAATACGAGCTCATGCGGAATGTGTGGTTCGCCGGATTCTTGGAGACACTCGCTACTGGAGTGCTCGATGGCGAGATGTGTTTGGGCTCTTGATAACAGTGATCTGGTGAGCAGAATGATCACTGTCACGGAGCCGAGGGCGAAGCATTGGCTGTTCGGAATGATGGAGTCACTGTCTCACTCAGAGTTTGTTCGGCTCTCCGTAACACTATGGGCGATCTGGTCTTCTCGCAGAAAATTCATTCATGAAGGCGTGTCCCAGAGTCCGCATTCTACCCATGTGTTTATCCATCGTTTTATTGACGAGATCACCATGCTACAGAACAAACCGGCTGAAGTGCAGAATCCCCCCCAAGGAATTAGGCAGTCACATGCAAGGCCTAGTCCCCCCCCCCCTGCAGGGTACGCAAAGATCCATGTCGACGGTGCTGTTTTTAGTAACAGAGGCGGTTCTGCGGCTGCAGTGTGTCGAGATGATGCAGGGAACTATCTTGGAAGCTCGTCGCTGGTGATTGAAGGCCAAACCGATCCGGCGACGCTCGAAGCAATCGCGTGCAGGGAGGCGCTGGCCTTGGCGGAAGATCTGCTGCTCCATGACTTCATCATATCATCGGATTGCAAGCAGGTGGTAGAGGATATTAACAGAGGAAATCAGGGGCGATATGGCTCAGTCATCACAGAAATTAGACTTAGACTCTTGAATTTTGATTGTAATTTTATTTTTGAAGGCCGAGCCACTAATGGCGAAGCACATAGTTTAGCTAAGCACTCTCTTTCTCTCGGTCTGGGACGCCATACTTGGTTGTTAAGTTCCCATGATCCGAATTGTATCCCACTACATATGGATTATCATCAATAAAACTTAGTTTTATCCTTAAAAAAGAAGAAGCAGTGATCCGAACTCCCCCTACAAAAAACAAAAGCACTGATCTGTACTAAGTAGACAGCAGCACGGTCTAGCAAGTTGCCTAATCGAATAACCTCACTATTTTCTGCATGCATCTTCACAGTGCCCGCCGAATCGTCCTCGATGAGAATCACTTGGTCTTGGATCTATCCGCGCCTCTTCGTGACTACTGCGTATCTGTTTCCCCGACGTGCACAATCCCCATTGCTGGCCCCAACAGCTCAGCTCAGGTCACGCAGCCGATCGCCGCGCCCCTCACGCGCTCGGCACCGACCCGGTTGCGTTGCGTCCGTCCAAGCCTGGGGACGCCGTGCTGATCTGGATCTCGACACGGGAAAAACCGCATCAGATGCCGCGCGGGGCACTGACACGCACCCACAGGTGACGGACCCAACAACCCCCCGGATCTCGCCAGGTTCCCCGCTCCTCCCTCCACTTGCGGGCCGCGGGGCGGGATCGAGCCGGGACGGCGCACGCCATGCACCCGTACACGGGCTGTGGCGTCGCGTCGAGCCCCCAACATCAACGAGTGTACAAGTGAGCCATCGCCGACGCACCAGCGAACCAGCGGCTGCCGCGTAGCCATCGCTCGCCGCTGCCGGCTCCCGCTGAGCTTCTTAACTCGCTAGCTGACAACCCCTCGCGCGCACACTCCACTGTCCACTCGCTCGCTCACGCTCAGTGCTCTCACTTCACTGCCCACTGCTCGCCATTACTGGGCTCACCCACCCCAGATCTCATGGCTCCCCAGCGCCGCCACCACGCGGCGTGCCTCCTCGTCCTCCTCGCGCTGTGCGCCCCGCCGGCCCACGGCGGCCGCGCGCTGCCGGCCAGGGTCAGCAAGGCGCAGGCGGCGGCGGCGGCGGCCAACGCGACGGCGACGGCGGACGAGTTCCTGGCGCCGCACAACAAGGCGCGCGCGGCGGTCGGCGTGGCCGCGCTGCGGTGGAGCGCGGACCTGACGGCGGCGGCGGCGTGGACCGCGTCCCAGCAGCAGAAGCAGAAGAACTGCGCGTTCGCGGACATGGGCGCCAGCCCCTACGGCGCGAACCAGGGGTGGGCGAGCTACCGCGCGCGCCCGGCCGAGGTGGTGGCCTCCTGGGTGGCGCAGGGCAAGTACTACACCCACGCCAACAACTCCTGCGCCGCCGGCCAGCAGTGCGGCACCTACACGCAGGTGGTCTGGCGCCGCACCGCCGAGGTCGGCTGCGCGCAGGCCAGCTGCGCCTCCGGCGCCACGCTCACGCTCTGCCTCTACAACCCGCACGGCAACGTCAAGGGCGAGAGCCCCTACTAGCGGGCGGCCGGCGTGTCGGGCTGGTGGCGGCGCCTCTTGCGTTGGGGACGTCGCCGCCGGCGCCGGAGCATCGATCGTCGTTAGAGTTACAAGTACGATCTACCAGCTTCGTGTCTCTGGTTCAATTAAGGATGATTTGTGTTGCGAACTTGTGGTGCCTAGAATAACTACTGCTTAGATATAAGAAACTCATGCGGTGGCGTGCCTAGCATATTGTGTGGAAAATGAACTTGTCATGTTCTCGGCGAGTCCCGACTTCCGAGGGTGAACTTGTTATCGGACAAGAAAATTGTTCTCGGTGGGTTGGATTCATGGCATCTAGGCATGGCAGTCACCAGACTCACCACATTTGTTTGCACTTGGAGACGTGCATTTTTAATGAATATGCAGACATGAACTAAGTTGAAAATAGTACTCCCTTCACAAATATAAGATGTTCTAACTTTTTTTTCTAGACCAGATGTATATAAATGTATTTTAGTGTTTTTTATGAGGACACATTTTAGTGTATTTGTTCACTCATTTCAATCCGTATGTAGTTTAAATTGAAATATCCAAAACATTTTAGGGAGTACTATTCTCATGTAAAGTCTCCTTCCCTTTCTCGTCTCGACTTATCATCTTAGGTAATTTTTTGGACGAGGACAGGCCAAAATTTTGGGATTAGTAACAGCACTAGTTGGGGAGTTGGCATCTAATCTGGTCTTGTTCTGAAAGATTTGTGATATCAAACACCAAATTGTTTGGTCACGTCAGTCCTCACATAGATAATATCCCATTGGGATGGATTGACATCGGTCTTAGAGCATCTCCAACATATGCTCAATAATTAATTTCTAATGGCAAATGATTAGCATCAGCCGGCTAATCTCCTGTAGCGTTCCGCCGCTCGTGCAGCCGCCAGATCCAAGTTTCATCGGACGGGTGCACAATGTACATCTTAGTGCAAAATGCCTTATTCGTGACATCATATGACTCAGTCCACGCACGACGCGTGCCTCTACCACCTTAACAAATTTTCTGCAACACTATCTGTGTTGCAAAAGTCCTTTCGCAACAACACCAATATTTTAAAAAATTTAAGATGGAAAAATATTCCGCAACATCATTTGTGTTACAGAAGTCATTCCACAACAACACGCATGTTGCAAAAAGTTAAGACGAAAACAAAAAGGCTTCCTTCATTTCTTTTCCAGTGTTGTTATGTTTCTATTTTTATTTTTTTTTCTTTCCCATTTCTTCTTTTTTGAATGACTTTTTAAATACATGAATAATTTTAAAAGTATCTATTTCTTATAAATATTTTTTCTTCTAAGATTACATGTTTTATAAGAATAGAAAACTTTTAATATTACACGGATATTTATGTAATTTCTCTTGCACATAACTATAGTAGCACATTCGTTGGCTATGCGCAGTTGGATGTTCATCATCGTTGTGAAACTCTTTTTTCAAAATTATTCAATATAATTGGTTTCTCATTTTGTAGGTTATACTTTTATTTGTATTTCTAGTTTCCATCCTTTTCACGCATTTGTTTTTTTCGTTTTTGTAATGCACACATGTACCATCTGCATGCAATTCACATGAGCTTTTTGTGCCTAAGACATTTTTTTAATTTTACACGTCGGGTTGCAAGTGTGGGCAGTTGCATGTCTGTCACTAGAGACGCAATTGTAAGTGTTGCCAACTACCCAGGGCCGGCCGTGTGCGTGTGTGTGTGTATATATATATATTGTTACTATTCATCACTCAGGGTGCAGAATAAGTTATTCTTCACCCGAGGTAATCTTACGATCATTTCATAATTAAATTACATTTTGAATTCAAATAGTTACATTCCTATTGATTCACTACGTAAAATTTGACATAAGAAAATAAAAATATATGTCATAAGACAAGAAATTTTGCAGTTTATGTGTATTTTAGACTATGTTTTTATGTTTGTAATTTTACATAACATAAAATATTTTTTACGGCGATTATATATTTTCTTACGGTCTTTTTTTGCGTCGGAAATAAGACAAAACTTACGGAACGTAAAATTACGGTGCATTGATGGTAAAATAGAGGGGGGGTGAAGAATAACTATTCCTCACCCAGGGTGACGAATAGCGCGACCCTATATATATAAAACTTGCAACCACATCTTTACTCTGAGATTTGATGACTATAATAATTGTTGGATAATGCCATATTATGGCAGAAATATTAAAGGATAGCAAAATGAAACCAACATGACATGATAACCTCAAATAAGGACCATATTTGAAGAACCATTCAGTGTTCGAATTTTTGGATCACTTTCTCTTTTTTGTCTCCTATTTTCAGCACCCGACAAATGTTTTTTAGGCAACATGGCATGTTGATGTCCTAAAATTATGAAAAAAAAGGATACAAAGAATTAGAAATTTATACATCGGATGATTGGAACCCTAGACATGTACGCAGAATGACAAAAAAATAGGGTGGTTGAATACGTACTGTGAAAGATTGAATTAGAAAATTATACACTAAAATTACTCCATGTACACTGAAATTAGAGGACGAATCATGGATGAATAATTGATAGTTGAATACTTACTAAAGAATAAAATAAAAAAAATACTAAAGTTGGGGTTTGGCGGTGGATCAGGACTGCCGCGCGGATGGACGGACTGCCGCCCAGCGCGCGCAGCAGCGACAACCAGCGGCGGCCGAGGCGCCGAGCGACAGGCCGACAGTCGAGGAGGGGACGAACAACGAAGATGAACCGACGAGCAACAAAGGCACGAGCTAATTAGCGAAACGATGACTCGATGAGATCTTGGATTGATTTGTTTCACACAAGCGAAAGGAGCGGCTGTTGCGCCGTGCCTTAGTCTTGCGTGATGCACTGACGTTTCGCTAATCGCTACTCTAGCTCCATCCGATGGGCCTTTTTTTCTTATCTATTTTCTGCTGGGCTATATACTATGCATGTATACTTCATCATGGGACCCCCTGGACCATCGCCCCTCCGGCCATACCCCAGGACCGGCCCTGCAACTACCGCAACTTCATGTTTTACAAGTAACTGCAAGTATCGCCAACTATTGCCGCCTTGCCCTTCCATCGACCTCCCCCACTGTCGTGCTGACCGCCACCCCAACCATCCCTCTAAGCCGCACCACCAGTGAACAACTCCGATGACCCCCTGCACGCGCACCCCTAAGAGATACAGTAATGAGGATGATGCTTAATGAAGCTGTTGCTCCCTCCAAAAATAGATAATGAGGATGTTGCTCCCCCGGCAAGGTCGGCCTCCCCATGTCGAGTTCCTGATGACTAGGAAAGTGATTGATGCAATGAAAATTTTCAGGTACCTTAAAATAGCAAAATCGGGATTCTAAAGACTACTAGCATCAACTGGATTGAGGTTTTGTGCATTAACGGACATGTGTATTGCAATGCACGTGCACGATGAGTTCAGTGAGAGTAACCGGGAATAACAAGGGCAAAAGAAGAACCATTCATTATTTTAAATTAGGAGTATATTACTCCCTCCGATCCAAGTTTTTTTAAAGTTAACTGCATGTATCATTAATCACAAATTAGATGAATACAAGCACGCGCGCGGAATCAACCAGAAAGGGTCAAAAAACAACACGTGTTCACAGAACTTTGCAGAAGAAACTCAGGTAATCCTGCAATTGCCATTGCCGCCGCTAACTGTCGTCGCACTCGGAGGAAAGCCATAGCCCAGAAAAGCGTTGTGAGTCAGTGAAGAAGCCCGCCGTCGGCAAGGCCTTTGTCGCTGTGGTGCGTCGACCAGGGATCATCCCCACCCTCCTCGAGTCCAGAAGCCACCTGTCGGTGTCAAAACCGGCGGATCTCGGGTAGGGGGTCTCGAACTGTGCGTCTAGGCCGGATGGTAACAAGAGACAAGGAACACGAAGTTTTACCCAGGTTCGGGCCCTCTTGATGGAGGTAAAACCCTACGTCCTGCTTGATTAATATTGATGATATGGGTGTTACAAGAGTAGATCTACCACGAGATCAGAGAGGCTAAACCCTAGAAGCTAGCCTATGTTATGATTGTATGTTGTCCTACGGACTAAAACCCTTCGGTTTATATAGAAACCGGAGAGGGTTAGGGTTACACAAGGTCGGTTACAAAGGAGGAGATATCCATATACGTATTGCCTAGCTTGCCTTCCACGCTAAGTAGAGTCCCATCCGGACACGAGACGAAGTCTTCAATCTTGTATCTTCATAGTCTAACAGTCCGGCCAATGGAGATAGTTCGGCTATCCGGAGACCCCCTAATCCAGGACTCCCTCAGTAGCCCGCGAACCAGGCTTCAATGACGAGGAGTCCGGCACGCAGTGTTATCTTCGGCATTGCAGGGCGGGTTCCTCTCCAAATTCTGTGTACCTGTTGAAATAATGTCCGGTTTCTTGTGACGGTTTGTACTCCTTGGCTTCTGCATCCAATAATGGCCACTTTTCACGTGTCGAGCGAATGTGAAGAGCCAGGGTGTTTTCACATTTACCCATAGCTATGTAAATGAGCCGCCTATTTAAAAAGACGAGGATTCAGATCCAAATCACATCATCCTCCCTTGCCGAGTCTTCATCGGAGCGCACCCGACAGAGATCCATTCCACCATGGCCGGTCAACGCAGCTCCTCCTCTCGCACCCCCAGTTCCAAGCCTGGAGATTGGGAGAGATGTTCCATCCCGCACAGCAAATTGGTGATGCTTCAGTCCAAGGGATTTCTTCCCCCAGCATACCTGGTCCCGGTTCGAGCCGGGCTTGCCACCTATAATGGAGGAGAGCAAGCGGAGAGCCGTACCAATCCCTCTAAGGGAGAGCGGGTATGCCTTGTCCCTTATCTGGTAAGGGGGCTCGGATTTCCAATTCATCCGTTTCTCCGGGGGCTTCTGGAGTTCTATGGCCTCCAGCTACACAACCTCACGTCTGCCTCCCTGCTGCATATCGCGGGATTCGTAGCCCTTTGCGAGTTATTTTTGGGCTGTGAGGCTCATTTCGCTTTATGGAAGAAGCTGTTCTGCCTTGTTCCCTGTTCTAAAAAGGGATCAATATATCAAGTGGGCGGAGCTGAAGTGTGGCGTATTGCCGGGACCGGATACTTGTCCGGGACTCCGAAGAAGACGTCCGAAGACTGGCCTTCAGAATGATTTTATATAGAAGATGTCCCCCTTCCGGACCCTATTCGGATCGGCCTTCCTGAGTTCGACAACGCCCCTTTGAAGAAGCGTCGGAGCTGGCGCCCTCGGAGCTCCCTAGAGGAAGACGACAGGGACATTCTTTATCTGATGAGCCGAATAAGTTCTTTAGCTCGATCCGGATTGACCATGATCGAGGTCATGGCTATATGCATTATGCGGGGGGTGCAGCCGCTACAGTATAGAGGCCACCCCATGTGGGATTTCAACGGGGAGGATGACGCCACCCGCCACGGCCGCAAAGGGCCGGGATCGGCTGCTGATCTAATAAAGATCTTGTCCACTTTGTACAAGGGAAAAGAGGAGGAATTCCATCATGTCAACCCGCAGGGCGGATTCTCCATGTACAATCCTCCGAGCTGGGTAAGCAGAGACTTTTTCTCGCCCATCCGTTTCGTATTCCCGTAGTTTAAGTATTCATTCTAGCGATTTCATCGCAGGAGCTGCGCCAAGCAGTAAAGGAGATAAACAACCCTCCTCCACAGCCCAAGGACCCTGGACGGTCCCTTGACCCGGCCTCTCAGGAGGATCCAGACATATCCGTGGAGCTGATTGACGGGGTATTTTACCAAGGGAGTAATGACAATACCTTGGTAGCCATTACGGCTGATTACCTTGGGCTAGTTCCAGCCTCACAGGTGACTGAGACCGAAGTCTCAGTACTTAAAAAGGGATCCGTCCTTGTGCTCCTTTTTTTATTGCCGTATAACAGCCGTGTTTTGCAGGGGAGGTCCTCGGGGCAGAAGGCCGAGCCCGTGGCAACTAGCCAACAAGGGGCCGCTAGGCCAGGCAGGCTGAAAAGATCCGTAGTCTAGATTGAGGCACCGGCGCAGCGGTATGGCGCGCCGTCTTTATTACAAGACATTATTTACAAAGGCATACTAACGCCCACGCCTTCTTTTCAGGAAAAAGAGCACTCGCCGGACTATACCCGGAGAGGCTACCAATATCGCCTCCACAAGCCAGGCTCCAAGGCCGGACTCAGAGGTGGGAACGAGTACAAGGCATGCGCCGGGTGCTCCTCCGACAGAGGATACGGATAGACTGTCCGCCACCCATTCTGAGGTGGAAAGTGCCATGAACCACAGGCGTCGCCAGACTGTTCTTCGTGATGCTTGTTTCTCCCCAGAGGCATTGGATGCCTTTAACTCGGGAGACGCGCACTTCCGTGCCGCTCAAAATGGTCTAGCCAGAGCCACGGAACAGTATGTAAAAGACATACGGGTGAGAAAATTTGATGATTATATATATTAGTAGCCCCTGAGACTTGAAACAGTTAGGTTAACTGATTTAAGGATCATTTGTTATGTAGGTTCTTACAGAAAAGAATACTCAACTGTCCCAGGAGCTGGAAGAGTGCAAAGCCCAACTTCAGGCTGCACTGGCCGCAGCAGGGGAGCCCAAAGAGACCCCCTATGGTAACATATCCGTCAAATGATAAGTATCCTATTAGAATGCGGCTTTATATGCAGATCTGACGATAAAATTGCAAATGACGTTGGAGTGTATCCGGATAAGCAACAGCTCATACGCCAGCTGAAGGCTGGTGAGAGCGTGCTTGCAAGGGTGAGGCAGGAGAAGAATGATCTCCAAGATGCCAACACCAAGCTGGGCGTGGAACTAAAAGATGTTCGTGCCCAACTGTCGGACTCTGTTAAGGAGAATCGACGGCTTCGACGCGGCATATTTAGTAAGTGCTTGAACGAACTTTGAAAAAGAGTTCGGCGAGGAAGCTGGCTGACAGAGTTATGTCTGTAGGTATGTTAATAGGTCGTCCTGCCGAGGAGATGCCTAGTTCAACGGATGATCTTCTTCCCAAGCTCGCACAGTTGCACGAACGAGTTCGGCAGGTGATGCAAGGCGTTGCCCAGGCCTTGTGGTCGTCCGTCTCCATACCCGAAGGCCTTGGAGAGCTTGCTGAAAAGCTGAAGGGAGCACAGCGGCACTTCCGATTATGGAAGATATCGGCCTGCCGTCAGGGCGCCAGGGAAGCTTGGGCGATGGTGAAGACACGGTACACGAAGGCTGACCCGAACCACATGGCCGAAGTCGGACCTGTGGGGCCTGATGGCAAGGAGATCCCTGTGAATTTAGTGTACGACCAAGTAGAATTGGCTGCAAAGTATTCCCAACAGGACTGTAGACTAGACAGCCTATTGGATGGCATTGAAGAGGAATTCAACCAGTCAAATTGACTATGTAATTGTAAAGTGACATAAATGATGCCTTCTAGCCGGATTGTAGATCTTTTGTCGTGGCGGACCTTTTCGCTTCAACCTCGGGACCCGACAGTCCGGAGTGTATCCGAATACCCTCTCGGTTATATAAAAACCGGGGCATGCGTGGAGACCAGGCGTAGGGGTCATTAGTGCTTTATCAGACAAGTGCCCAACTAGTTATGTTATATTACATGGATAGTAAGAAACATCTTCCAGAGAGAATAGTTCCGTTAAGGGTTCCTTTCCCTAGGTAGGCATGCCCTAAAGTGCATGTCCGGACTGCGACAAGAAGCGCAGTGAAAACGTCTGGGGGCAAATATGGATAATAAATAAAAGTCATCTTTTGTTCACCGACCGAATATTCTCTTAAGAATGCTAACTTTAGGCTTCACCTAGTCTGAGGTACATGTCTGGCTGACCCGGCGGTAACAATCGCAGAGGTGCTCCCCTTATGCCCTAGCCGAATTAACGGGAACGTAGGGCATAAATACAAGAGCCAGGCAACCCAGCTTGACCAAAACTTAAGTCATATCGATGCATATAATGGTGAAAAAAGGTACATGTGAAAGTATAACACATGTGTTGGGCGTGGGGCCCAGGTAAATAATTTAAGCTTCTGTGAGAGAAGCCCCCAGGTATGAAGAGTGCGGCTAGCGCATCTGTGATGTATGAGTGAGGCACAAGGTGACCCTTGAAGTCCTAGGGAAATAAAAAGAAAGAAAGGAAAACAAGACGGATGATGCATATGCAGAAAATGGACGAAGGGAGGGGACTAACATAAAGTCCGGAGCTAAGCGTAGAATCTTCGAAGCTTGGCTGCGTTCCATGGGTTCGGCTTGAGTCGACTGGTCGATGCATCCCGCAGTCGGTACGCTCCATCGGTCAGGACTTCGTCGATAATGAAGGGACCTTCCCATTTGGGCTCGGGCTTGTTCTTTTTCTTATCCGGCAGCCGTAGAACTAGTTCGTCAACGTTATAAGTTTTAGCCCATACTTCTCTGCTTTGGTATCTGCGAGCCTGTTGCTGGTAAAATGCGGAACGGGCTTTGGCTACGTCGCGCTCTTCCTCCAATGTATCCAGACCGTCTTGCCGATCGAGCTCGGCTTCTCTTTCTTCGTACATGCGCACTCGAGGTGAGTCATGAATTAAGTCACAGGGCAGGACCGCCTCTGCGCCATACACCATAAAAAATGGTGTATATCCGGTACTACGATTCGGCGTGGTATGCAGTCCCCAGAGTACGGAGTCGAGCTCCTCTACCCAGTGCGTATCGGACTCCATTAAGGAGCGCACTAATCGGGGTTTAATGCCGCTCATTATAAGACCATTTGCTCGTTCGACTTGGCCGTTAGTTTTTGGGTGATAGACTGAAGCGTAATCGAGCTTGATGCCCATTTTGCTGCACCAGAGTTTTACCTCGTTGGCCGTGAAGTTCGTGCCGTTATCAGTGATGATGCTATGGGGGACGCCGTAACGGTGTACGACCCTGGATATGAAATCTATCACCGGTCCGGATTCAGCTGTTTTTACCGGTTTAGCCTCTATCCATTTGGTGAATTTATCCACCATGACCAGTAAGTATTTTTTTCTTGTGGGTCCCCCCTTTAAGGGGTCCGACCATGTCAAGCCCCCAGACCGCGAAGGGTCATGTAATGGGGATCGTTTGAAGGGCGATGGGTGGCATGTGGCTTTGATTTGCAAAGAGCTGGCAATCGGTGCAATGTTGGACCAAGTCCTGTGCATCTGCCCAGGCCGTTGGCCAATAAAATCCTGTGCGGAAGGCCTTGCTTACAAGAGCCCGGGCTGCGGCGTGATGGCCGCCGAATCTGGCGTGAATTTCTGCCAAAAGATTCCGCCATTCCTCTTCGGAGATGCACCTTTGAAGGACTCCGGTAGCACTTTTTTTGTACAATTCTCCCTCGTGGATCCTGTAGGCTTTGGATCGCCGCACTATGCATCGTGCCTCATTTTGGTCCTCCGGAAGTTCCTGTCTAATTAGGTAGGCCAGGAATGGTTCTGTCCACGGGGCAATGATGGCCATTATTTCGTGGGCTGATTGTGTTATTTCGGTGGCGGAGCCTCCGATTGTGTCAGAGAGTTCGATATCGGGTATTTTGGCTGGGTCCGGACTGTTGTTACTGGTGTCCCCTTCCCATGCTACGGATGGCTTGAAAAGCCTTTCCAGGAAAATGTTGGGAGGGACCGCATCGCGTTTTGCGCCAATGCGGGGTGAGGATATCCGCCGCCTGATTGTTTTCCCGAACCACATGGTGAAATTCGAGCCCCTTGAACCGGGCTGACATTTTTAGGACGGCATTGCGATAAGCGGCCATTTTTGGATCCTTGGCATCAAAGTCTCCATTTATTTGGGATATTGCAAGGTTTGAATCCCCGCGCACCTCTAGGCGTTGAATGCCCATGGATACTGCTATCCGGAGACCATGTAGAAGGGCCTCATATTCGGCTGCATTGTTGGAGTCCGTATACATTATCTGCAGTACGTATTGAATGGTGTCTCCTGTTGGGGACGTCAAAACGACGCCAGCCCCCAGACCAGCCAACATTTTGGAGCCGTCGAAGTGCATGATCCAGTTTGAATATGTGTCGTACTCTTTAGGGAGTTCGGCTTCTGTCCATTCAGCGACGAAGTCAGCCAAAACTTGCGATTTAATAGCTCACCGTGGCTTGTAAGTTATGTCAAACGGGAGGAGCTCAATGGCCCATTTGGCAATCCGACCCGTCGCGTCGCGGTTGTTTATAATATCGTTAAGTGGTACTTCCGAGGCTACCATTATCGAACACTCTTGAAAATAGTGTCGCAGCTTCCGGGATGCCATAAATACCGCGTACGCTATCTTTTGATAATGCGGGTACCGTGATTTGCATGGAGTAAGGATAGTGGACACGTAGTAAACCGGCTTTTGAATGGGAAATTTGTGTCCGTCCACTTCTCGCTCGACGACAAGCACTGCGCTTACTACTTAATGAGTTGCCGCAATGTATAATAACATTGGTTCGCCAATGTTTGGCGCGGCCAGGACTAGGTTTGTTGCCAATATGGCTTTTATTTCGTTGAGTCCGGCCGTGGCGGCGTCCGTCCACTCGAAGTGTTCGGTGCGCCGGAGGAGGCGATAAAGGGGTAATGCTTTTTCTCCCAAGCGGGAGATAAAGCGACTTAGAGCCGCTACACATCCAGTTAGTTTTGTATTTGTTTGAGGTCTGTTGGGGTAGCCAATTGTGACAACGCTCGGATTTTGGCCAGATTAGCTTCAATACCTCTACTGGTGACAGTGAATCCCAGGAGCTTTCCTGCTGGTACGCCGAAGACGTATTTTTCCGGATTGAGCTTGATGTCATATGTTCGGAGGTTGTCGAATGTGAGCCTCAAGTCGTCTACTAGAGTTTTGACATGCTTGGTTTTAACGACCATGTCATCCACGTATGCCTCCACTATTTTGCCGATCTGGTTTGCTAGGCATGTCTGAATCATGCGCTGATATGTTGCACCGGCGTTTTTTAGCCCGAAGGGCATTGTGTTGAAGCAGAATGGGCCGTATGGTGTGATGAATGCCATTGCGGCTTGGTCTGGCTCTGCCATTTTGATTTGGTGGTAGCCGGAGTATGCGTCGAGGAAACACAATGAATCGTGTCCTGCGGTAGCATCGATGATTTGATCGATCGGGGGAGGGGGAAGGGATCCTTTGGGCAGGCCTTATTAAGGTCCTTAAAATCGACGCACAAGCGCCAGGATTTGTCCTTCTTTGGTACCATCATCAGGTTTGCTAGCCAGTCCGGATGTTTTATGTCTCTGATGAATACGGCCTCCAATAGCTTGGCTAGTTCCTCTCCCATGGCTTGTCTTTTAGGCTCGGAGAAACGTCGAAGAGCCTGCTTGACTGGCTTGAATCCTTTTAGGATATTTAGGCTGTGTTCAGCCAGCCTGCGTGGGATTCCTGGCATGTCTGAAGGGTGCCAGGAAAAAATGTCCCAGTTCTCGCGTAGGAACTGTCGCAGTGCGGCGTCGACATAAGGGTGTAATTGTGCCTCGATGGAAGCTGTTTTTGTAGGGTCCGTTGGATGGATTTGGAATTTGACTATTTCGTCCGCCGGCTTAAAGGAGGTGGACTTGGATCTTTTATCGAGTATCACGTCGTCCTTGTTCACCGTGGAGCGCAGCGCAATTAGTTCTTCGGCCGCTAGGGCTTCGAATAGTGCCTCAAGGGCCAGTGCAGCTGTCTTATTTTCGGCGCGGAATGCTATGTCCGGATCACTAGCAAGAGTGATGATTCCGTTGGGTCCGGGCATTTTGAGCTTCATGTACCCGTAATGAGGTATGGCTTGGAAGATTGTAAACGCCTCCCGCCCTAACAGAGCGTGGTATCCGCTGCTGAACGGGGCCACTTGGAATGTAATTTTTTCGGACCTGTAATTATCCGGCGTGCCGAATACCACGTCTAGTGTGATTTTTCCAGCGCAACGTGCTTCCCGACTGGGGATGATTCCTCTAAAGGTTGTGCTGCTTTGCTTAATGCGGCTCCAGTCTATTTCCATTTTTTGAAGAGTTTCCTCATAGATGAGGTTTAATCCGTTGCCGCCGTCCATGAGTACCTTGGTGAGTCGAAAGCCGTCCACGATTGGACTGAGGACCAGTGCGGCTGGTACTCGGGCTGTTCGGAATTTAGGTTCATCACTGGCATTGAAGGTAATAGCCGTGTCGCTCCAAGGATTTGTTTCTGCTATGTGGTAGATTTCGGACATGCTGCGGAGTGTTCGCTTCCGTCTATTATTTGACGCGAAGGTCTCAAAGACCGTTAAGACCGTATTGTTGTCTTCGGGGTGGTGCTCTGTGGTTTTTGGGAGGAGTAGATCCTCACCACTTTTGGCCACCTGCCGGAGTATCCAGCATGCTCGAAGGCTGTGCGTTGGTATCACATCCGCTGTACTATGAATTTTGCAGGGTCCGTTGAGCCATCCCTCCAGTACGGTTCCTTGCCCCGTAGAGGGCTTTTGCTTTTTGGTAGTTAACCCAGGTGTATTGTGATAATGCACCCTTTTATTTCGGACTGGATTTGTGTTCAGGGCCGGATTATCCCAAAATTTTATTTCGGTTTTCCAGGCGCTTTCCATCGCAGAGTACTTTCGCACTATGGACACCAAGTCGGCAAAGCGTGTAATTTCGCAACAACTTATGACATTGAGGATTCCTTTGTCCGTGCAATTATTGCAGAAGAATGAAATTGCGTCTTCCTCGCGGCAGTCCTTTATCCTGTTCTTGACTAGGAGGAATCTGGCCCAGTAATGGTGTATTGTTTTTTCGGGCTCTTGCCTAATTTGGGATAGATCGCGTATATTTGGGTGGGTGGGTGTAATTGAATCCGAATCCTCACCCGATTTGAGGCTCAGTGGCCAAGGAGTTTCCAAACTCGAAAGCTTGGATTTTTTGACGTTTTCCGGTAAATCTAGCCCGCTGCCTGATTTTGGGTTCAGGCTTTGAGTGACATCCTCCCCTCCATGGGTATCCGGCTTGGCGGGATCGGGAATCCGGACGTAGCTAGTCCTTAAGATGGATGAAGGGTTGCCGCATTGTTCTTCCACCACTGCAACATGATGGGTGACCTGGGGAGAGTTAATTTCTCTCAGATCGGGTTGAGGCCCAATCTGATCGTAGTCTGTGGCGACTCCCAGGGCGGCGATGCGATCCAAGAGCTCGTTCAGGGAAGAGAGCTTCACTGGATCTAACTGCTCGGCGAGTTCCGAGTTGACGTGAAGATTGCTTTCGATGACCCGAGAAGTCATCGTCGGCGCAGCGGCCGAACATGCGGTCATAAGAAAACCACCTAACTGGAGAGTTTGGCCGATAGTCAGAGCTCCCTCAGCGATAGTGCCGTCTTTAAAGACGGGACGAGACATCCTTCCTGGTGGCGACGGCACAACGGAACTCTCAATGAAAGCACCAATGTCGGTGTCAAAACCAGCGGATCTCGGGTAGGGGGTCCCGAATTGTGCGTCTAGGCCGGATGGTAACAGGAGATAAAGGACACGAAGTTTTACCCAGGTTCGGGTCCTCTTGATGAAGGTAAAATCCTACGTCCTGTTTGATTAATATTGATGATATGGGTGTTACAAGAGTAGATTTACCACGAGATCAGAGAGGCTAAACCCTAGAAGCTAGTCTATGGTATGATTGTATGTTGTGCTACGGACCAAAACCCTTCGGTTTATATAGACATCGGAGAGGGCTAGGGTTACACAAGGTCGGTTACAAAGGAGGAGATATCCATATACGTATTGCCTAACTTGCCTTCCAAGTCAAGTAGAGTCCCATTCAGACACGAAACAAAGTCTTCAATCTTGTATCTTCATAGTCTAATAGTCCGGCTATCCGAAGACCCCTAATTCAGGACTTTCTCATCACCCCCTTCAGTCACCGGAGGAGGCAGGGACCAGCGGCGTTGCCCGAAGGAACGAAGGAGGCAGTTGTGTTCGCCTCTCTCAAGCGGTTAGGAGCGAAGCGGCTGTGGTGTGTTTGATTGACGTGTTTGTTCGTCCCTCCGATCGAAGTTGTACTAGAGATGCGACCATTAATTTGGACAGGAGGGAGTACATTTTTTGTCGACAGGGAAAAGAGCGAACTACCTACCGCTCAGCAAACGCACCGACTGTTTGGACCCAACGGGGGGAATGCTCGAGGTGGTAGACAGCGTCTGGTAGTCGTCGGCGGCCGGAGGCTGGCGGCCGTAATCGTGAGAGCTCATCCCGTGCTTTGCCTTCGACGCGTCCTCCGCGACATGCTTCTCAGTCGGATCGTAAGGCTGCACGTACATGGCCACGGGCATCCGAGGGGGCAGCGCCGGCACCCTGGCGGCCATCCCCGAGCGCAGCACCTCGACTGCTTCCCTGATGCTCGGCCGCGCCCTGGCGTCGGGGTGCGCGCACCACAGCCCGATCACCAGCACGAGCTCCACCTCCCGAGCGTCAAACTCTCCGCACAGCGCCTCGTCGGCCGCGTCCAGCACCGCGCCTCGACCATACATTCCCCATGCCCACTCCACCAGCCGGAAGATCCTCGTGTCGCCCGGCGGCGGCGGCGCCATGAGCCGCCTGCCGGTGGCCACCTCCACGAGCACGACGCCGAAGCTGTACACGTCGGACTCGCTGCTCGCCTTCCCGGTGGCGATGCACTCCGGGTCGAGGTATCCGGGCGTGCCGGCCACGGCGGTCATGGTCTGCAGGCCCACGCCGTGGTCGATGAGCCGTGCGAGGCCGAAGTCGCCTAGCTTGGCGCCAAAGGATTCGTCGAGCATAATGTTGCTCGGCTTTATGTCGCCGTGGACGACGCACTGGCCCCACTCCTCGTGCAGGTACAGCACGGCGGCGCCAAGCCCGAGGATGATTCTGTACCTCGCCGGCCATGGCAGCACCGCCGTTGCGCCGTAGAGGTTCCGGTCGAGGCTTCCGTTGGGCACGAGCTCGTAGACGAGGAGGAGCTTCTTGCGGCCGTCGCACCAGCCTATGAGTTGCACTAGGTTGCGGTGCCGCAGCCGGCTGATGACGGTGACCTCCGCCGTGTACTCTCGCTTCCCCTGCGCCGAGCCACCCCTGGAGAACACCTTGATGGCGACGTCGAGCTCATCGACGCGACCGCGGTACACCGACCCGGACGCGCCCTGCCCGAGCTTTGTCTCCTCACAGAAGTTTCTCGTCGCTGCCGTCAGCTTGCTCAGCTGGAACGGCCGTGGTCCCGAGCCTGACTCGAGGTCCTTGTCGATCGCCCACGGGTCCTCGTCGTCGCCGTCATCGTCGTCGTCGTCGGCGGCATACTGCTCCTGGCGTCTCGACCGCCACAACAGCACCCCTACGGCCATGCTTAGCAGGAGAGCCAGCACCGTTGCCACGGTGACACCGGCCACGAGCCGCACAGCAGTGCGCCGCGGTTGTGATTTGTGAGATGAATTCGCAACCAGCGGCAGCGAAGAGCTGAAAGACCAGGACAGCACGTAGTGCAGCGCGACCCGCTCTGAGTTCGTCGCCGCTGAAAAGCCGACGATGACCTTCTCCGGCAGGAAGCTTCGCAGGTCAACATTGATGCTGAGATCATGGGTCGCGCCGTCGCTGCTGCCGTTGTGCAGCATGACCTCGAGCTGGCCCGTGCCGCTGTTGTAGTCGATCCGCGCGGACATGACCCGGCCGACGAAGCTGTCGTTCGGCAAGGTGGTGTAGCTGCCGAACGAGCTGATGTTGTTAAGATCGACTCCGATGTGACGGTCGCTGGGGTCCCACTCGTCCCTGAACGTGTCGAACTCCACGGCGACAACATGGTCACCCCCGGTGGCGCCAGGACTGAAGAGGCCGAGGTAGCCGCCGTAGGACTCCGCGGGTAGGCTAGACGGGACGTCGACTTGGGAGGTGAGGAAGAAGGCCATGCCATGGCCAACCGGCTGCCCCGGCACGGCGTCCATGCCGAAGGAGAAGATGGTGGTGAAGCTGGCCGTCTCGCCGGTGGCAGCGTCCCAGAGTTGCACCGGCTCGGGGTACACCAGGCGGCCGATGTTGTTGGTGTAGTTATTGACGCTTATGCTGGTGAGGTCGGCCCTGTGATCGCTGATGTTGCAGTCATCCCCGAGCGCGCCGAAATCGACCTTGTTGGTCGTGTTGATGGAGTCGTACCGGAAGCTGAGGGAATCGGCATGGTAGAGAAAGAGAGAGAGGAAGAAGACACGCTGAGTAGTAGCGCATTTCAGGGAGCACGGGAGCTGAGCCATTGCAAATTAATGGTGCTCGATCTCGTGCCAAGTTATGCAAAGGGAATTTAACACCATGCATGCTTATGTAGGTAGCACTCCCTCCCTCCCTCTGATTTCTTTTTTAGTTTGCGTGTTAGATTTATCTAAGGTCAAACTTTGCAAAGTTTAATCAAATTTACATTAGAAAATCAGAAATAATAAATCCCGAACATTCGGATTTTGTCATGGCAAATCGAAACGTTTTTTATCGCAACTTTGGTTGATGTGAGTATGGCAAGTTTAGTTGGCAGGTATGACAATTTATGTAAAAAGAAGTAAAATAAGGACAAAATTGTAATGCTTAACAACTAAACTTGCCATCCTCGTGTTAGCATAAAAATGTTTAATTTGCCATGGGCGAATCCCGAACATTCGGGGCTTATCGGGGTCCTGTAAAATATATCAACATCTACAATACCTGATAAATATAATATAAAAGTATATTCCATGATGAATATAATGATATTAATGTTGTATTTTGAATGTCAATAATTTTTTTATAAAATTGCCCAAACTTTGAACAGTTTGACCGGAAAAATCTAATAAACGGAGTAAAAAGCAAAAGGAGTTGTAACAACATAGAACGTATACATGGTGAAAATATATTCTATAAAAAATAATTATTTTGTGGGGATGTTGACATTTTATTCTATAAATTTACTCATTTTTTTTTAAAAATAACATAAGACAAATCTAAAACGTCAATTAATTTGGAGCGAAGCGAACTAACCTGTGCCATAAAAAAAATAGTCGACGCATATATTCTGAAGGGTTTGTCTGGGACACATCTAGCCCGATGTCCACTATGTTTGTGGTCTATTTTTTGTGTCAGTTGTTTTTATTCATTGTTGTTGCGTTATTTGTGGAAGGTTAGATGTGACATTCTTAAAAAACATCTAAATGTGAATCTTTCTCTGCTAATAAAGCAGCTAGCGCTTCTGGTCATACGTCGTTGATGTTTTTGCAAAAAAGTCCCTGTAGTTTTTGCTATTCAACCCGCAATCCTCACAATAAGTCAACCTGAACCGGTACGTACGTGAGAAAAGAAAAAAAAAACCATCCGCACGCACGACCGTGCCTCCCGATCCCATCTCAACCTGGAGCCCGCCGCCGCCTCCTCTCACGTCCCGCCCCGCCTCACCGTGCGCCGCCGGCCGCCGCCGGCCGCCGCCGCGCGCCGCCGCCGTCGCCTACCTCGCCGGTGCGCCTACCCCTACCTCAGGTGCCCCCACACCCGCGACCTTCCCCTGTCGGTTACCCGCGGCCTTCCGCCGCCAGCGACGCTCGACGCCGCGGCCGTTGGTGGATCCGCCGGGTCTCCTCCATGCTGCTTCCACCTCGACAATGGTTTCTCCAACCACGCCGGCTTCGCCACTAGCCACTCCTTCCCCCACCAACATGCCGCCCTCCAAGTGGACCCCCTTCTCCGGTAAGATCCCCTCCCAGAGCAGGACGGCGAGTACGGCCCAGCCCCACCCGCGCACGCTGCCGCCCCATCCGTCGTGGCGCCACCTTCCCCCTTCTCATGTAGAGCAGGCGACAAGTCCATCCGTCATGGTACTGCCTCACCCATCCCCTGTAGAGCAGGCAACAGCAGAGCTCCTAGCCAAATAGTTCATGAATTCTTTTGTGTGAGATCAATTTTATTGATTGTTTCAAATGTAGCAGAAAGAGACCATTACATGGATATGAATGGAGGTAATTTTATAATGCAAGATTAGAGATGGAATTTACTTTGCATAGTCTGTCACAAGATAAAGGAGGCAGTGGATGGGAGTGATACAACCGGAGCTGTTGCAGTACTGGCAGGTTACAGAAAGCATGTAAGAAAAAAGTTCTTTCCTTTCTCTAATTGACTTTGCATTATCCAAAATGATTAGCTGATGACATGAGGGAGAGGGGGATAGACCCCTTTGGCTACTGCACTAAGGTTATGCCTACAAATGTGCTACTCATATTCCACTTTTAGATGACAAGCAGCTTCAGAATTCAGATCCTTTTGATTTGCATTTCAGATCATCTTGCTCCAACTTGGTAGTAAACGACCATTTTTGGTATTCACATATAGCAGTTCTTTGGTTCTTCCATTTGTACATGGCCTTTCAATTTTCCCATCTGCTAACAGAAGAAAAAGGCAGATAGTTTGTACACTTGTTTATTCACCTAGATGTTCTACATCAAGAAAAGAGCATGATAAACACCATGTGTTGGTAGTCTTTCTATTTGTCCTTAGCTATTTGCATTCTACTTATGTTAGCTCAGCTAGGTCTTGATCGTAACAAACACTTGCAAATATATGTCTCTTGTGTACATAAATATGTGCTCTAGAAGACAATGGGGATAGTGATCACAGTAATTTAATCTGCCATTTATTGTATAATATTTCTATTCAGAAGAAGAGATAGTTATATGCTTTACTGCAGTTTTAATATCTGATGAGTTGAGAAAAAAATTATTAGTCTTCCTTTATAGAGGTATGTTGCCTTGCTGAGGCTGCTCTGCTTTTGCTATATTTGCTGCTCTTGGCTATACTATTGTTCCGTATATATAGAATCGGAGAAGAGAGCAGCAGCCTATTACTACTGATTTTGTTCAAGCTGCTACTTGCTTACTGTTACACATCTACACAGGCAAGGCTGCTGCTTGCTGATTGCAATCCATTCACGATATGTAGATATGTATGCTTCTGCTAGGTACTTGCGAACAGGGAGACAACGAATGGACGCTTCAGTGGTAGCCGGCCGGTGGCCACGCATTGGCAGCCACCGCTTAGATACATAACTCCAGCCAGCTATGGTGAGCAGACTTTGATCTTGATATGTTAGTCCGAGTGGATAAACATTACTAGATGTTCAATGTGATGTGACTTTATTGGTTGGACGTCGATTAGCATATAAGTAGGACATAGCCACATATGATATTTTTTCCAGTTGCCATATGATGGAAATCAGTAGCTTGATTTGCTGTTCAACAAACGTTCATGGTATGTGTGTGTGCGTGCTTTTGCCGATTCTCAAGAAAATGCTCGCTTTTTGGATGTGGTTCTTAGTTGTGGGCACTCGTCTTGCATGAAACGCTCCATGAAATCCACTCCAAAAAGTTAGATGGAGTAATTTTTAAGGTGGATTTCGAGAAAGCGTACGATAAGGTCAAATGGCCATTCCTCCAACAGTCATTGCGTATGAAAGGATTCGATGAAGCGTGGCGCCGCCAGGTTGAATCATTTACGTAAAAAGATAGTGTGGGAATTAAAGTTAATGCTGACATAGGTCATTACTTTCAGACACATAAAGGCCTAAGACAAGGAGATCCGATGTCTCCTATCTTGTTTAACATTGTGGTGGATATGTTAGCAATTTTGATAGGAAGGGCTAAGGAACATGGTCAAGTAGGTGGTTTGATACCTCATCTTGTTGATGGAGGTGTATCCATCCTTCAGTACGCTGATGATACAATTATCTTTATGGAGTATGACTTGGCCAAGGCGAGAAATATGAAGCTTGTGTTATGCCTATTTGAACAATTGACCGGGTTAAAGATCAACTTTCATAAGACTGAGCTGTTTTGTTTTGGTAGAGCCAAAGACGAACAGGAGGCTTATAGGCAATTGTTTGGGTGCAAATTGGGAGAGTTACCCTTCTCTTACCTAGGTATTCCCATCCACCATCGTAGGCTGACAAATAGAGAGTGGAAGTGCATCGAGGACCGATTTAAGAAGAAACTGAGTTGCTGGAAGGGTAAGCTCATGTCCTACGGAGGCCGATTAATCCTAATAAATTCGGTGCTCACGAGCATGCCTATGTTTCTCCTATCGTTCTTTGAGGTACCAGTTGGTGTTAGGAAGAGACTGGACTTCTATCGATCGCGTTTCTTTTGGCAGGGTGATGAGCTTAAAAGAAAATATCGGCTCGCTAAATGGGATATCATCTGTAGACCGAAAGACCAAGGGGGTCTCGGTATTGAGAACCTAGAAGTTAAGAACAGATGCCTTCTTAGCAAGTGGCTGTGGAAGCTCTCTACGGATAATGATGCCATGTGGGCTCAAATCCTTCGTAGCAAGTACCTCCAGACAAAAACATTGTCCCAAGTTACAGTCAGGCCGACAGATTCACCTTTCTGGAAAAGGTCTGATGAAAGTCAAACAATCTCTGTTTAATAGGATGAAGTTTGTTATTGGAAACGACACTAGTACACGTTTCTGAGAGGATACTTGGCTCGGCGAGACACCCTTGGCCATTCAATATCCGTCTTTGTACCGTATCGTTCAACGACGAGAGGTGTTTGTCGCATCGGTATTTCAATCTACCCCCCTTAATATTCGGTTCCGGCGGATGCTAGCGGGCAATCGTTGGGAAGAATGGCTCCGTCTAGTTAGGAGACTGATGGAGGTCCAGCTTTCTCAACAACCCGATGAATTACGCTGGAAATTGACTAAGTCTGGAGTATTCACTGTTAAATCAATGTATATTGATGTTATTAATTCGAACTCCATTCCTACCTCCAAGCATGTTTGGGATGTCAAAGTCCCTTTGAAAATAAAAGTGTTTATGTGGTTTGTGCATAAACAAGTTATTTTAACCAAGGACAACTTGATAAAGCGTAATTGGATAGGACCTACTAGGTATAGTTTCTGTGATCGGGATGAGACAATCAAGCACCTTTTTTTTGATTGCCCGTTGGCCAAAGTGCTTTGGCAGACGGTCCACATTGCTTTTAATATCAATCAACCGAATTCTGTTAACGCGTTATTTGGGACATGGCTTAATGGGATTGAGCCTGACTTAGCGAGACACATTCGGGTTGGAGTTTGCGCTTTGCTGTGGACTATCTGGACTTGCAGAAATGATTTGGTTTTTAACAGAATATCATGTATCCAATTTTTGCAGGTTATATTCCGAACTACGGCACTGATCCGTTCGTGGTCGCTACTCACCCCGACGGAGGCCAGGGAGCATTTGGTTACTGGATCTTTCCGCTAGAAGATGGTAGCTTGGAATATTTTCAACCGGTTTGGATGGTGGTCATGTAATAGGATATGCGTTTAGTTTACCTACCTAGCTTTAGCCAGCCGGTTGTGGCGTCTGTTCATGGCTAGTTGGTGTTTCTAGCCTCTTTTTAGCTCTACGTGAGCTTTCTTTGCTTTTCATTACTTTTGGAGACTTTGGAACCTTGTTGTCACTTCTTTATTTGGTTAATAAGATGGCCGTATGCATCATTCTGATGTAGAGGCCGGGGAGTCCCCCTTTTCGAATTTTTTTTGTTACTTATGATATTGAGAAAAAAATTGATCATATGATCTTGTACCTTTAAATATGAAGTTCTGGCTGTGATTAGGAGTAATCAGATTATTTACAAATCATGTGCAGAAAACTTGGATCGGTTATGGTAAAACCTCTCATGCCATATGTATCATGTGGAGACCTACATATGATATTTTTTTCCAGTGCTATTAGAAAAGATGTTGCTTTTGAACCTTCCATGTTGAGAAACTAAAAATAGTATTTATGTGTTTTACCTTGCTCTAATATTTGTTCCCCAGGTTGAGAATGGCAAGAAGATGCTTATTCTCCACAGTACAAAGTGCTATTGGTGCAGTTTTGAACTCCGCGCTGACATATCATTTTCACCTGATGCGCGATCGTTATGGAAGTGCGCCAACAATAACAATATCATCAAGCCATTTGAGTGTAGTGGTGGAACTCCCTAGAGGTATTCTCCCTTAAATCTTATTGTAGCCTTTATTCACATATCCTATTGTGTAGTTTGTGACAATAAGGAATTGTTATTCACTTGAAAAAATAAAGATTAAATCGATGTTGCTATCAAAAGTAAAATGACTTTCTGAGCTAGATAGTGAATTTCTGAGCACCAATATATAACATATCTGAAACCTTTCCCATGTCTGTCATAATGATTGTCGGTGTCAAAACCGGTGGATCTCGAGTAGGGGGTCCCGAACTGTGCGTCTAGGCCGGATGGTAACAGGAGGCAGGGAACACTTTGTTTTACCCAGGTTCGGGCCCTCTCGATGGAGGTAATACCCTACTCCTGCTTGATTAATATTGATGATATGGGTAGTACAAGAGTAGATCTACCACGAGATCGAGGAGGCTAAACCCTAGAAGCTAGCCTATGGTATGATTGTTGTGTATGGAGTTGATTTATCGACTAGCCTGGCCTCGGTTTATATAATGCACCGGAGGCCTAGGATAACAAGAGTCCTAGCCGAATACGCCGGTGGGGAGAAGTCCTTGTCTTGATCGTCAAGTCTTGTGGAATCTTCCTTGTATGCGGCAGCCGTCCGAACTGGCCCATGAGTATACGGCCACGGGGGTCCTCGGCCCAATCTAATAGATCGGGAGACGACGTGGTGAGTACCCCCTAGTCCAGGACACCGTCAGTAGCCCCCTGAACTGGTCTTCAAGTTAGGGACGCTCCTCGATTCTTTCGAACTGTTCTTCATCTTCGGTTGCCGGTCTTGAAAACTGGTTCAACAAACCTTCTTTATCTTCGATCTTGAGGATCGCCGAAATGCATTCGACGAGTTTACACGTCGGGTATCCGAGGAGCCCCTTTAAGTTTCCGGCCTTTATCAATGCCTTGTTTATTTTTATGCCACACCTCGGGTTTGAAGTTGTTCCCGGGAGGCAGGGTCCTCTTGCGTCCGAGCTCCAACACCGGACTGCATTCGAGGTATCATTTGCAGCCGAGCACCAATGTCGAACCGCTTCCCAGCTCTAGCGCCGGAATGTATCCGAGCTCCAACGCCGGACTATGTATCCGAGCTCCAACACCGGACTATATATTCGAGCTCCAACGCCGAAATATATCCGAGCTCCAACGCCGGACTGTGTCCAGGCTGCAATGCCGGACTATATCCGAGGTGTCATATCACCTTGGTTCAAAAAAGTTGAAGGAGTTTAGCCGAGCTTAATGCCGGAAACGCCCTCTATGGAGCCAGCCACTAGCGCCCGAGCTTTATGCCGGACTGCTTCCGAGGTGGTGCACCATCCCGACTATGGGCCGATTTTTTGTCAATATTTTTTATTGGTGCAATTTATTCTCTGCCGAGATATATAGCCAGTAGCCCTCAAGGTGTGTATCGGTCTAAAACCCGAGATGCACATGAAGGATGACATAAGACCGCTGATCCCAGTAGCCGCTGAGACTCAGGTTGATTTGCAAAATCGGCCTGAGGATCAAGTCCTAGCTCGGTAGAATACTTCGGGACACAAAAGCGGCGTGCTCAGTCCTCAAGACTCAGATTGGGTGCGGCCGACCAACCTGAGGATCAAAATCTCCTCGGAAACTATATTGCACATAAAATTTTCTGCATTGGACAAGCAATGCAGTAGCCCCCGAGACACTGGTCGGGTGGCAACACCAGATCAGGGGATCGATGTGCCCCTTTAATATTTGTAAATAATAAGCCCGAAGCCCAGTAGCCCCCGAGCCTTAATGCGGGCACGGGTGGCCGAATTAAGGATCAATATCCATAGTAAAATCACAAATTATGTGTAATGACTCTATGTATCCAAGTACTTTACGTCATTAATGCTCGGATCGGCATTGTACAAAACTTTGTTGACCGACCATCGGCTTCCACCTCCTTGGCCAGTAGTCGAGGAGTGTTTGTCCTACTTTATAAAGCCTTTATGAGGGCAAAGATTTACAACAAACAAGGCAATCTGGCCATACGGTTTTATAAACAAAGGTACGCAGAGAGTTATATTACTGTTTAACAGAAGAAACGTATTCCAAAGAAAATAGTCCCGCTATCGGTTCCTTTCTTTGAGTTGTCATGCTAGGCATGATCATTAAACCCCAACTCTAATGTAAGAGCAAAATATCGAAGATTTAGTTTGGGAGGCCAGTTAATAGCCCCCGGTAGTGTTCGGCGACAGTCGAGGTCAAGCTGTAAACACTTCGGCCAATGTTATGAATGGCCCGTCATAGTCATCGGATCGCTAACCAGTTTACGCTTATTGTGACAGTCAGTTTTCGGCTTTCTCCACTAAGGTGCTTAACCATGTGTGCTGGAAGCACAATCGCAGTGGTTCTCCCTTTGCACGCCTAGCCGAACAAAATGGAACGTAGGAAGCAAGTGCAGGAGCCGGGCAACCCAACTATTGACCGAAGACACAATTCGAAACCGATGCATATATAGCAATATCTGAGAATGTTTTTGCCGAATCCCTAAAGGTGTCTGGCGTTGCACTGCGAGACTAATGCTGGAAAAGCACAAATAGTTTAAAAGTGCCAAAAAGCTTGGAAAACCAAGAAACGTCAGTAAAAACGTGACGTCCGAACAAGAAAGGAAGTGCTTCCGTCGTCCGAAAATTGGTCTTAGAAAAAGGAAGTGCTTCTGTCGTCCTTTAACATGACACATCCTATCTCAAGACTTCGAGCGGGTCAGCCTACGGCTTCAACCTCCTATCCCGCGGGCGGAGTACTTCTCATTAGGCCAGTTTAGCAAACTAAACTCTAGCGGCTTTGAGAGAGAAATTAGCCTCCCCGGCTAGTGACCGCACACTCGCGTCGAAAAAAGGAGTGATAAATAATAATAGAACTTTGCAACGACTAAGAAGAAGAACACTTATTATAGAACGGCTCAAATAAACTTAAGAGCCCCCCAAGTGACTTGGGTAGAAGAATGATTGCATGTACCGAAGTACTTATATCATATCTATGTTCAACCAAACTTTAAACGCGTCTTAACCGACCATCGGCTTCTCCCTCTTCGGTTAAGGACCGAAAAGTGTTATGTACTCCATCGGTCGAGAATATCGACGGTGTTTCCAATAACCAGGCAATCAAGCCATAAGGCTGTAACAGACAAAGCGCGCTCAAGGAACTTATGCTATATTACTGCGAAGAGTAAGAAGCATCTTCGAAGAAAATAGTACCCCCACCGATACCTTTCTTCGGTGCTCATTGTTATTATGGGACTTTTGCAATAGATTTTTTGTACTCATGAGTTCCGTTGTGTGCCGACCATCATTGAATAACTATAAGAGCGCTAGCTTTCGGCTTCACCCAGTCTGAGGTCCGGCTCGGGTGACCCGATCATGACAATCGCAGAGGTGCTCCCTTTACTCCCTAGCCGAACAATCGGGAACGTAGGGGTAAACACAGGAGCGAGGCAACCCAGCTTGCAAATCGCTTAAGTCAATGTGGTGCATATTGTGGCGTAATACACGAACAAGGAACGAAGCCGTACAAGTATAATCATATGCAACAGGAAAAGCTTCATAAAGGAAGCCCCCAAGTAAATGGGGTATTTGAATGTATGCGTCACAAACAAAGTTTGGACAAGAAATTTTTTACAAGCAACTTTTTTCCAAAAAAGTATAATGCTTGGTCGAACCGAACACAAGTTAGAAATTAAAACTTTGAGCATGAAAGCGACTTAGCTGGTTAATGTGTTCGGTATTGATGACGCGGTCCAAGCTTGATGCGGGGCAAGGTTCCATTCCCCAAGCTGGTCCTGAGGTGGCAGAGTGGAGAGCTCGACACGCTGAAGTGGTGACATAGCACGGTCAATGCAGACCGGCAAAGTGACGTCGAAGTCCCCGGATCATTTTCCTGTGCACAAAAAATAGTGCAAACCAGAGATAGTAGTAATAATGATAATTTAAAAAAAATCGTTGCATAATAAATAATTTATGCAAAGTGAGTAATAAAAGAAATATGGCCTGGCGCCGAAGTCAATGTCGATGCAGGGCGTCGGCGTGATGCGGTAAAGGCGTGGCAAAGCCTGAATTCGCAGGTCGGTCCGAGCTCCGGATGCGGCGTTCGCCGGACTATGTACGGAAATTGACCGAACCACCATGCGACTATCGTGAATGCGGCTACCATTTGATAGACCTGTGTACATATGATGGACAACCAGAGTAATAATTCCTTAGGAAAAATGAACCCAAACAAGCAAAAAATATTAGGGATTGATAGCACCTGGTTTATTTGTTGTAGCAATCCGAAGAAAGGTGATTCCAAAAATTGGGACTCGATCCGCACACCCATTGCCTGATGGGCGATAAAACGACGGCATGGCAATGCTGATAAAGGTTGGCTCGCCGAGGCAAAGCCCTCGGCCCAGCTAACGTGACGGAGCTGGTCGGCTAGTGACGCCGGAGTGTCCGGAGTAGGTTGATGAAGAGATGGCGAAGCCCCCGGTCCAGCCGAGATGTCGAAGCCCCGATGTCAGCCAATGAGTCGAAGTAGGTCGGCGTGATGGACACTAGCTTGAAGAAGCGATAGTGCGGCCCTGTCGATGCAGGTCGTGACGTGGTCGATGCCGGCTTGATGAAGCAACCGTGCGGCGATGCCGGTATGCCCGCTCCGTGTAATCCGTGGGGCGGCGATGTTGGTGATGATTTATCCTTCACGATGCCGGACTCTTGTTCGGCTTGCCGAGATGATGATCCGAAGAAATTGAGCTCGGCTCAACAAAGTGACGCCGTGTCTTAGCGCAGGTCGGCAGCCGTGGAGTAATATTGCCGGACTGGTTTGACACCAGCATGATGTTGAAGATCATGTTCAAAAGATCTTAAAGTTAGTGGGATGTGTTCGGAAACAAAATACAATACCCCATACAAAACTTCCTTCAAAAGGGATGTCCGAAATCCCGTTCAGAGAAAAGATGAAATTGGGTCGGATTCGTTTTCGCGCAGAAAACAGATCCGAAAAGTGATGCACTAATCGGAAGGTTTCCGGAGTTTGGACGGTCGGATCGAGCTGAAATTTTGAGAGGTGGTAGATACAGGAATTCCGCAGCCGATCAACGGTTGGATCTTCCAAAGGACGTCCGAGCTAGAAGCTGAACACCACGCCCTAAACACATCCAAATTCCCGTCCAGATTTGACAGGGCTCCGGTATATCATGGATTGCCAGAGATTCCTCCATCGGAACTCAAAATTTTTCCAGGGTTGTTGTAGACTCAATTCCGCACAATTCCACCAAAGAGATCGTCAAAGCGATACTCGAGGAGGTGGTGGCAGCAGATACGAGTTCGCTGTCCAGAAAAACAGCACGATCGCTTGAGGGCAATGTTGACGTTGAGCCCCCGAGCTCCATGGATGATTCCTCCGTGATCCTGGTAGAGATCGGAGTTGATGTTTGATGAAGGCCCTCGTCCGAACATGGTGATCCGAACACGGGGCACAATTCTTGGTCGAACCAAGGTGACCAGTCGAGCTGGTGACGAAGATGCCGAAGTCGCAGTTGATCTGCAGGCGAGCCATCGATCCTTTTTGTCAATCACACAGCGGAACTCTCAATGAAAGCACCAATGTCGGTGTCAAAACCGGCGGATCTCGGGTAGGGGGTCCCGAACTGTGCGTCTAGGCCGGATGGTAACAGGAGGCAGGGAACACTTTGTTTTACCCAGGTTCGGGCCCTCTCGATGGAGGTAATACCCTACTCCTGCTTGATTAATATTGATGATATGGGTAGTACAAGAGTAGATCTACCACGAGATCGAGGAGGCTAAACCCTAGAAGCTAGCCTATGGTATGATTGTTGTGTATGGAGTTGATTTATCGACTAGCCTGGCCTCGGTTTATATAATGCACCGGAGGCCTAGGATAACAAGAGTCCTAGCTGAATACGCCGGTGGGGAGAAGTCCTTATCTTGATCGCCAAGTCTTGTGGAATCTTCCTTGTATGCGGCAGCCGTCCGAACTGGCCCATGAGTATACGGCCACGGGGGTCCTCAGCCCAATCTAATAGATCGGGAGACGACGTGGTGAGTACCCCCTAGTCCAGGACACCGTCAATGATCTTTTCATTTTTCTTTGTATATTAAACTAGAGAATATTATTCTACATTATTTTCAACCGCTACCTTTTATCTGTTTGCAGTATGACTGTATGGTTTTCATTTAAAGAAGAGGCCCAACAATCTCTTTTGGGACTTTTTATCACCACATATATAATCTTATTAAACTAGGAGTCGAGAACTACAATTCCCAAAAAGATCATATATGCTTGATGTGCATGAACATATTGCAGGCATACGGTTCCAATGATGATTCAGTTCCCTGCACAGCTTGACCAAGAGGCATCTGTTGCATGAGATGTTGTATGCTCACCTCTCAGACTATCTGTATTCTGATTTGCTCACTAGGTCGCCGGAGAAGAGGAAGAATGGGGAAAGGGGAAGCAATGGGCTGCGGCGGGCGGACAGGCACAGGCGAAGAGGTGGGTCCCGACGGCGGGCGGACGGGCACGGGCGAAGAAGTGGTGGGTCCCGCGCTTACTGGACAAGGGGTGGGTCCCGCGCTTAAGTGGATAAGTTGTGGGTCCGGCCCATAACAGCTAATGAGGGCATTAGTTCAACTTAAGGGCCATGTCGTGTGTGGGCTATTTAGTCGCTCAAAAGTGTCGCCCAAAAGTCATTCTGTCGAACAACGTCGCACTCCATCCAATTCCCACGAAAGATGTCGCATAGGAGCTATTCACCCATAGTTGTACTGTACAAACCAAATGTTCTGCTGTTCATGTACATGAACAGGTGAGTTGTTCTCACTCTATGACCTTGTCCCATTTAAGCTTGAGATTTGAAGCAATGTGTCCATTGCATTATCTGACAATGTTTGAGGAACAGTGGCAGGTAAAGTAAACTGGGGGTCTACAAGACATACATCTTCACTAAGATTTCTGAATTCTTCAGAATACGCAATCACCAGCAGGAGCCAAATATACATAAGAACTTTCAAGGCAGTTTTCTAGCTAAATGCAAATTAGAGGGAATTAAGAAAGTAAGGGAAGATCATACATGAGATCGCCAGACCATAAGAGGAGTGCTGTAATGGAAAAAGGAAATTAAGTTGGTTCCTGTCCTTGCAGTTTCTATCAGATTGGCATCAAAATTCATCCGAAATTAGAGAATAAGCAGGCGAAATGGGAATTGCATAAGCACATGGTTTTAAAATATGTGATGTCTCCAATGAAAGAATGAAGTTTAAAGATGTGTGGCCTACAGTACGCTGTTGTCAACTATCGTAAAAGTGGCTTTTAGATATTGGAATGCCACTTCAAAGTTCAAGTGAGTACGAGCCCACAACAGAAGCCGGAGATCTAAATTGATGCCCAAGCAATTTAGTTACCTCACTTGATATATCGATGAGCACCCATTGCGTCTCCGACTGCACGTCACGGCCGCAGTCCCTGGCGGGAATGGTGCTCCACCACGTCTTGAAGTGGACCACGCCGAGGAACCTCCGGCCGATCAACCGGCTAATGCGGCACAACGCGCGGTCGGTGGGGGCAGGGGCCGTGAAGCCAAAGAAGGCGCCGCGGCCTCGTGAGCGTGCATGCCGCCGATGCGGGCGTCCGCGTGCCAGAGCAGGTCTATCAACGACATGCTCGCCTGGAGCCCCCGCGTGCAGGGTCGTGGCGAGGCGCTCCGTCCTCTGGTTGCTCGCCATGCCGAGGAAGAATTGCTAGCGGACAAAGGCGACGGCTGAGCGTACAATAAAGTGATTGGCTTTGCCTACGGCGAGATTCTTCATATAGCCAACGAGGGTTAAAAAAGGGACCCAAAAGTACGGCTGGCCAAATACAAAATACAGAAAGGAAGAAACTTGCGTGTAGCCATGCTCGTGCGCTCTCCTTCACGTTGATCGTACGTTTAGTGTTCTCGCAACAACAACAAAAAAAAAGATCGTACGTTCAGTGTGTGCGGCTGCAGCCACATTTGTGGCGAGACTTCGATGAGATTCTGGATCAAGAACGACCCCTTCTGAAAGTGCGGGACGCCGTTCCAGATCATCGGCAGTGCCGCGCGCTGTCCCGAGGTGAATAATTTTCTATGGATTGGTTTTACACACATGGATGACACTGCAATCTCTTTTTTTTTCTTTTGAGCTGGATGGCACTACAATCTGCTGTCATGGAGTGGTTCAGTCTGTAAAAGTGTTTTGGCACAATCAAAATTATTAGCTAGGTAATCACGAATTCATCTGGTTCTATATACATGTACTAGAGGTTCCGAGGTTTACTTTCAAGGGTACCATATCGTAAGATGTCATCATCTGAAGGTTAGATGTTTCAACAAATCGGGTGAACATGAGGTTGCATCGCTGTTATAGATTGGCGAAATTGGAACTTCTCTTTCAAATATTATACAAGATTTTTTTGTCATATTTGCAAAAAAACTCCGCTATAATCATTATGCATCCAACATGTACTTCTTGTCGAAGATAAAACCAAATTTTCCATGCTTTTATATTGATATATTTGATAGGTGAATTTTTAAATTTTCTAATATTTTAAATCTATAGAAAAACTTCAATATTTTGTGTGTTCCCTAATTAACTAGCATGTGAAATAAAATATAGAATCTAAATAACTATCATATGCAAATCCATGGGTTTGTTGGCTATTTTGTTATAATAAAAAAAGAGTAACTTTTCCCTCTGTTCCATCATCTATCGCCCTTTAAATCAATTTACCTTTTTTGTGGGTTATCATTTTTTATTTGTATGTTTCATTTCCCTGCAGAGTGTATTTCCGTTGCAATGCACGGACAATTTTCCTAATTAGACAAAAAAAACTAGGCTTACCTCGATCGCGGTTGGTAGGACGACAGTCATAGTCGGTCTCGTCACTCCGCAAGGAGCCAAGGACCTAGTCCGACGGAGTGAGGGCTGCTAGTTGCTACTTGACCTTTCGTGTACCGCTAGTAATTAATTGACTGTTTAAGTTGATTTCTTGTTTCATCGGCGTCACATAACGTGGTATGTAGCATTATTCAGTTAGCTCAAGTGGGGAATATGTGAGTAGATAAGTGAGTGTATGTTACTAGTAAATATTTTGGTGTAGTGTGCCGCCGGTGAAGTAAACGTCCGATCTTGATTTGCTCAAATGGGCAATAAAAAGGATGAATATATATTATACCCACACGATTTCTATCATTTCATATGCAGGATCGTGACTTGTAAGAATTTAAGGAAAATACTCGACATGTATGTGTATTGATAGGTTCCGCGAGGTAGGTTTGTCCGTCAAACACTGGTAATATTACCCCGGTACCCCCCCCCCCTTTCACACACACACGCACGCGAGTAAAATTCATCTATCCCCTACTTGAGCTAACTGAATAATTTTATGTTGTCCACAGGGATCAAAATGTCATCAAACTCAAAGAATTCAAATTTGTGGTACTCATCAGCTTGACACCGAAGCTTAACCCTGTAAGATTGAAGCGTTCCTACTCTCCGGGAGGAGACACGCGTGGGTATTTATTGATCTGGGCGTAATATGCCGTGAGGTACAAGAATCAGTCGATCGCTAGGATATAGGGGACCAGGAAGAATAGAAGAGAAAGAGGGAGTAGAGATAGATACAAATGAGATTACAATAGCAGGTTTAAACTATTTCTAACACCCTCCCTTAATCTCAACTATCCTACATTAAGATTTCTCTTGAATTCTTCAAATGGCCTGCTTGGAAGAGCTTTAGTGAACCCATCTGCTACCTGATCTTTGGAAGGAATAAACCGTATGTCCAATTTCTTCTCTGCAACTCTTTCTCGCACAAAGTGAAAGTCTATTTCAATATGTTAGGTTCTGCCATGAAAGACTGAGTTTGCAGAGAGATAGACTGCTCCCAAATTATCACACCATAAACATGACACACGATGCTGCTTGATTCTCAGTTCACTAAGCAATGATTCCAACCAAATGATCTCAGCAGTAGCATTTGCCAATGACTTATATTTAGCCTCAGTACTCGACCTTGACACTGTAGCTTGTTTTCTAGCACTCCAAGAAATAAGATTAGAGTCAAAGAATACTGCAAATCCTCCAGTTGACTTTCTGTCATCACTAAATCTTGCCCAGTCAGCATCAGAGAAAGCACTAACAAGGATGGAACTAGAATGTCTGAACTGAAGGCCCAAGCTCACAATGTGTTTTATATACCGTATAATTCTTTTAACAACTGTCCAATGTACAGTGGTAGGTGCATGAAGATACTGACAAACCTTGTTGACAGCAAAGGATATATCTAGTCTTGTCAATGTTAAGTACTGCAAGGCTCCCACGACACTTCTATACTTTGTGCTTTCTTCTTCCTTAAGTGGCTCTCCATCAAAGGCTGAAAGTTTTTCCGAAGAAGACAATGGTGTGGGAGAAAGCTTACAGTCCTTCATCCCCATACGAACCAATAGTTCAGTAGCATATTTCTCTTGATTAAGTACTATGACATCTTGAATCCTTTTTACTTCAATGCCTAGGAAGAAGTGTAGATCACCAAGATCTTTCAAAGCAAATTCTGAACTCAAATCATGCAAGAGAGCATTAGTAGCACTTTGTGAAGAGCTTGTAACTATAATATCATCAACATATATCAACATAAAAATAACTGTGTTTGCCTTGTTATAAATAAAGAGCGATGTGTCAGCTTTAGATGCAGTAAAACCAAGGCGCCTTAATTGAGAGCTTAACCTTGAGTACCATGCTCTTGGTGCTTGTTTCAAACCATAAAGTGCCTTATCAAGTTTACACACATAATGAGGTGCCTTCTTTTCTGCATACCCAGGTGGTTGTCTCATGTAAACCTCCTCTTCCAGAACACCGTGTAAAAACACATTCTGAACATCTAGCTGTCTCAGGCTCCATCCCTAGACACATCAATAGATAGTACAAGCCTAATGGTTGCAGCTTTAACAACAGGACTGAAAGTATCTTCATAATCTAAAGCATAACATTGTTTGAAGCCTTTTGCAACTAACCATGCTTTGTACCTGTCAATTGAGCCATCTGACTTCTTTTTGATTCTGTAGACCCACTTATGGTCAATAATATTTTTACCTCTTGGCTCCGGTACAAGATGCCATGTCTTGTTTCTCATCAGTGCCATGTATTCTTCATCCATTGCATTTTTCCACTTTAAATCTTTCAGTGCATCCTCTAATTTTGTTGGTTCTCCTGCAACACACAACATGCCATATCGTATAGTGCCATCAATTCTAATCTTTGGGTTTTTATACCTTTTTGTAGTCGAGTCATAACACGTGAAACTGGTTGCCGTACAGGAGGTGGTGTAGATGAATCAGCCGCAGAGGATCCTGAAGAGAATCTGGAGCTGCTTTGCGCAACAAATCCTGTGGTCTGCTGTGTGGCGGAAGGAGAGGCTGCACCCGCTCCAATATCCGCAGAAGATCCCGTGGAGGGCCCCCGCACATGGGCATGCAACTCAGATCCTGCACCAGACGCGCCTGGCGACGCGATTTCTGGCGGCTCGGTCGCGGTCGCAGGCCCGCATGTGGGATGCAGGGTGGCATGCGGCGATGTGGCGCCTGATGGCTGGCGCGGAACGCCTCTGCCAGGCACGTGATCGTGGGAAGATCCGATGCGCACGCGATCCGAGAAATCCTGGAGCACTGGAGTTCCAAGTGACACCAGATCTTCCTCGTCTTCCGCACCGGCTGCGTCTTCATCCGCTGATGAAGCTATGTACCTAGGGTAGGGTCATGGACCTGTCTAGCATACCCTCCCCAAGGACATCCTTTCAAAGAATTAGAAGCAGTCGAAGAGAAATCATCATCCACTCGACCGCGGAGATGCGCTCACTCGACCACCTTGAAGACACTCGACCACCAGAAGATGAGGAACCCTCCACTCTGCAACGGTTGGGACTTAAACCATAGCATTATGAGCATTTATGACATTTTACTGTAGACGTTACCAGTAACGCCTTTCCTTTATGAGCATTGAATCCTGAGTAACGGAGGGGAGCTGGGGTCCTGGCGCACTCTATATAAGCCACCCCCCTCCTCTGGGACAGGGGTTCGCACTTTTTTGTAAACTCACACACACATATAATCCAGTCGACCGCCTCAGGGCACCGAGACGTAGGGCAGTTACTTCCTCCGAGAAGGGCCTAAACTCGTAAAACTCGTGTGTACAACTACTCCATAGCTAGGATCTTGCCTCCTCATACCTACCCCCCATTCTACTGTCAGTCTTAGATCCACGACAGTCGGCGCCCACCGTGGGGCAGGTGTCTTAGCGACTTACTGGAGAAGTTGCAATTTTTTTTCGATCCCCATCATCATGGTTCCAGGCGGAAGTTTGGTTGAGGGCCGCGAGATCCGTCTCGGCGCGCTCGTGTTTGTCGCCGGCGACTCCGCTTGGCTTCAGGAGGCACCACTCGACGTCGACGTGCTTCCCGCCCGCGGGGCGATGCACTTTCACGCGTGCGTCCGCGGTGTCCTCCTGCGGCAACCGTCGACCCAGTACCAGTCGACTCCAACGGCTTTCCCCCTCCCTGCGACCCGCCGGAGCAAGCGCACCGGCCGGTCGAGGATTCAACGGTGGGTGAAGCATGCGGTGGCCTGCCAGTCGGCCACCCCTCAAGTCACGGCACTCGAGCCCGACGAGTCTCTCTACGGCCTGTTTGATCTGTCGACTGGCTCCGTAGAGACTGCATCCGAGTGCGGCAGCAATGACTCGGCAGCGGAAGTTCTGATGGTCAATGTACCACGCGGTCCTCCTGGCTTCGATCATGAAGACGGAGATGACGGGAACGGCGATCCATCGCGCGTTCACGAGGAGTACCGCCCCGAGCCTCTCTCCTCGCAGCAGAGAGAAGAACTTCGTCGCCGAAACATGGATGCCCTGCATACTTCAATAGTTGGAGAAACACCCGAGGCCCAGGCCTTGGAACAGGCTCGCTTGGCCAATCTGGCTGAGCGCACTCGGCTGGAGAACCTACAGCACGCACTCGATGATCGCGCTCGTCAACGTGCTCCTGAGTCCAGCCGACGCCAACTTTTTCCACCTCCGGCTCAGGTATACCGGACACCGATCCAAAACCTAGCAGCTGCTGCCCGGATAGCAGAGTCGATTCAACCTTCCCAGTCAGAAGCTGGCCGGGGTCTAGCGCAGATCAGGGCCTTGCTCCGGGTAGCAGGAGAGCAGAATACTGCCGTGTCTCAGTCGTGGGATAGGATCCATAGCAGATCTGTGGTCGCAGATACGGTCCAGTCGGCCCATAGCCCGAGATCGCCCCCGAGGCGTGAGGGATGTGGAGAGCGGCGTGATCAGTACAGAAACCAGGAGCAGTATGATCGTCGAGCCGATCGCGATGGTCGCCGTCGAGTGCCCACGCCTCCTCCAAGGAGTGGGTCATACGTGTCGCGGCCACATGAAGACAGGCGCCCTAACAACGTCGGAAGAGGTATTCCAGTCAACCCCAGAGAGCCAGGCTTTGATGCGAGATCTATTCTCGTACAAGGCTTGGTCGACAGAAACAGAGCTCACCAAGATGGCCATGACAGAGGCCCGCAAACCAGCAATAGGGTGCATGTCTCTGGCCCAGAGTGCTTCAGCAGAGCTATCAGAGCTGCAGTGATTCCCCCCAACTTTAGGTTGGCGACTGGAGTCAGTAAGTTCACCGGAGAGTCCAAGCCTGACACCTGGCTTGAAGACTACCGAGTGGCTGTCCAGATTGGTGGCGGCAATGATGAGGTGGCCATGAAACACCTTCCTCTGATGTTGGAGGGCTCGGCTAGGGCGTGGCTGAATCAGTTGGCACCTGGCAGCATCTATACTTGGGAAGATCTCGCCCAAGTGTTTGTCAGAACATCTAAGGGTACTTGCAAGCGACCAGCAGGTTTGACAAAATTACAGTGTTGCGTCCAGAAACCGAATGAAACTTTGAGAGTTTATATCCAGAGGTGGATCACCCTGCACCACATGGTGGAAGATGTGTCTGATCATCAGGCAATTTGTGCTTTCAAGGAAGGCGTTAGGTACCAGGAGTTGAACCTGAAATTCGGTCGGACAGGAAACATGACTCTGATTCGGATGATGGAAATCGCCACCAAGTATGCCAATGGTGAATAGGAGGAGCGACTGCGGAGCGGCAAGCACAAAGCAGTCGCCCACAAAGCCGGAGGAGGAAACTCCAGTCGGAAACAAAAACGCAACGCCGAACCAGCTGCTCCGGGTGAGGCCTTGGCTGTGGTTCAAGGAAAGTTCAGGGGGAAGCCCAAAGGGCCGTGGAACCCCAAGAAAGTAAAAGATCCGGATGGAAATGACGTGTTGGATCTGCCGTGCCATATCCACACCAAAAAAGACGAAGAAGGTAATTTCATTTACTCGAAGCATACCACTCGACAGTGTCGGCTCCTGACCCAACAGTTCTGAGAGAAACAACCCAAGGAAAAGGAGGAGGCAGACAAGGCTGAGAGTGAAGGAGAAGATGATGATGGTTATCCTCACGTGAATTCCACTCTGATGATTTTTGCTGATGTTGAAAACAAGAGTTGATTGAAAGTCATCAACAGAGAAGTGAACATGGTCGCTCCGGCGACACCCAGTTACTTGAAATGGTCGCAGAATGCCATTACATTTGACCAGTCTGATCATCCAGCGCACATCGCCACCCCTGGGAGGCAAGCGCTGGTGGTCGACCCGATGGTCGAAGGCACTCGACTGACAAAGGTCCTTATGGACAGTGGCAGTGGCATGAACATTCTGTATGCAGAAATGTTGAAAGGAATGGGCATTCCGATGTCCAGACTCAGTGAAAGCCATATGAGTTTCCATGGGGTCATCCCGGGCAAGAAGGCTGCGTCCCTCGGTCAGATTGCACTCGACGTGGTTTTCGGTGATGCCGAAAATTACCGCAAAGAAAAGTTGACGTTTGAAGTCATGGATTTCCAGAGTGCGTATCATGCAATTCTGGGCAGGCCGGCTTATGCACGATTCATGGCTCGACCTTGTTACGTGTACCTCAAACTGAAGATGCCTGGTCCCAGAGGAGTGATCACTATCTCTGGTAATCGGAAAAAGGCGGAAGAGTGTTTCCAGAAGGGCTCAAAGATCGCTGATGCCCAGATGGCCATGGCAGAATTGCAAGAATACCAGAAAAATGCAGACCCAAGTGCCTTGTCGCGAGCCAAGAATCCAGCCACGGATTCAACATTCTAGTCGTTGGCGAGACGAAGTCTGTTCACATCCACCCGACGGACCCCAATGTAGCTCCGACCCACATTTCGACCACACTCGACTCCAAATAGGAAGAAACTCTCATCCAGTTCCTCCATGAGAACTGGGACATCTTTGCATGGAAGCCTTCTGACATGCCAGTTGTTCCCAGGGGATTGGCTGAGCATCGTTTGCGAGTCTACCCGAAAGTGAGACCAGTCAAAGAGCATCTTCGATGATCCGCCGTCTAGAAAAGAAAAGCAATCGGCGAAGAGGTGGCTTGGCTTTTGGCAGCTGAGTTTATCTGAGAGATTTACCACTCCGAGTGGTTAGCCAATGTTGTCATGGTCCCAAAGAAAGATGACTCACTCCGCATGTGCATCGATTTCGAGCATATCAATCGGGCTTGCCCGAAAGATCACTTCCCTCTCCCTCGCATCGATCAGATAGTCGACTCGACAGCTGGGTGCGAGCATTTGTCCTTTTTGGATGCCTACTCCGGGTACCACCAAATCCGTCTGTACGGACCCGACGAAATAAAGACAGCCTTTATCACCCCGTTCGGGTGCTTCTGTTATGTCACAATGCCATTCGGCTTGAAGAATGCTGGAGCCACATTTATGCGAATGATTCAGAAGTGCCTGCTCACTCAGATCAGTCGGAATGTGGAGGCATACATGGATGACATTGTGGTCAAGTCACGTAAAGGTTCCGACCTGCTGACTGACCTCGCTGAAACCTTTGCCAACCTCAGAAGGTATGATATCAAGCTCAATCCATCAAAGTGCACGTTTGGAGTTCCAGGCAGAAAGTTGCTCAGTTTTCTTGTTTCCGAACGAGGAATCGATGCTAACCCAAAGAAAGTAGGCGCTATACTCCGAATGAAATGCCCTGTGCATGTGCATGATGTCCAGAAGCTTACTGGTTGCTTGGCCGCCCTAAGTCGATTCATTTCTCGCCTCAGTGAAAAGGCGCTGCCTCTTTACCGACTGATGAAGAAATCAGATAAGTTCGAGTGGACTCCAGAGGCTGATACAACATTTGCAGAGCTAAAAGCCCTGCTTTCCACCTAGCCGGTGCTTGTTGCTCCAATCAGCAAAGAGCCTCTTTTGCTTTATATAGCAGCCACTGTACAAGTCGTCAGTACAGTACTTACAGTCGAGCGGGAAGAAGAAGGAAAAGCGTACAAAGTTCAACGCCCAGTTTATTATATTTCCGAAGTCCTGACCCCGTCAAAGCAGAGATATCGTCACTATCAGAAGCTTGTCTATGGAATTTACATGACCACGAAGAAGGTTGCACACTACTTCTCAGATCACTCTGTTACAGTTGTCAGCAACGCTCCATTGTCAGAGATTCTGCACAACAGGGATGCAACTAGTCGAGTGGCAAAATGGGCAATTGAACTCCTTCCCTTGGATATCAAGTTTGAGGCAAAGAAAGCTATCAAGTCCCAAGCAATAGCAGATTTCCTCGCCGAGTGGATCGAACAGCAACTGCCGACTCAAGTTCACTCGGAGCACTGGACCATGTCATTTGACGGATTCAAGATGTTGAACGGTTCTGGTGCTGGAGTAGTTCTGGTATCCCCCTGAGGAGACAAGCTCAGATATGTCCTCCAGATTCACTTTGATTCCTCCAACAATGAAGCAGAGTATGAAGCACTCCTGTATGGGTTGCGCATGACCATCTCAGTCGGCGTCCGTCGCCTCATGGTCTATGGCGACTCAGATTTGGTAGTTAATCAAGTGATGAAGGAGTGGGACGTCAGAAGCCCAGCCATGACTGGTTACTGCAACGCGATGAGAAAGCTTGAGAAGAAGTTCGAGCGGTTAGAACTCCACCACATCCCCCGATTGAAAAATCAAGCAGCCGATGAATTGGCAAAGATAGGTTCCAAGAGAGAAGCCATTCCCAGCAATGTGTTCTTGGAGCATATTCACACGCCGACAGTTCAGGAAGACCCTTTCACTGAAGAGCCCCCACAACCCAAGAGTGCCACGGATCCGACTGAAGTCGAGGTCCCAGCTATGGTCGACCTAATCATGGAGGTTTTGGCCATTACTCCTGACTGGACGGTGCCCTACATTGCGTACATCCTCAGGAAAGAGCTCCCAGAGGATGAAGAAGAAGCTCGACAGATCGTCCGCCGATCTAAAGCTTTTACTGTGATAAGAGGGTAGCTGTTCAGAGAAAGTGTGACTGGAGTCGGTCAGAAGTGCATAACACCAGAAGAAGGTCGAATGATCCTCAATGACATCCACTCGGAGACCTGTGGTCACCATGCGTCCTCTCGGGCCATCATGGCTAAAGCATACCGAGCTGGATTCTATTGGCCACGAGCAAATGAGATGGCGAAAGATATAGTCGACAGATGTGAAGGCTGTCAATTTTACTCCGATATGTCTCACAAGCCAGCGTCAGCCCTGAAGACCATTTCCCTCGTATGGCCCTTTGCTGTTTGGGGACTGGATATGGTTGGACCGCTGAGGACCGGCAAAAGCGGCTTCACTCACGTGCTCGTTGCAGTCGACAAGTTTACCAAATGGATCGAAGCCAAACCTATCAAGAACCTTGACGCTAGCACCGCTGTCAGTTTTATCAAAGAATTGACATTCAGATATGGAGTCCTGCACAGCATCATCACGGACAACGGGTCGAACTTCGATTCCGATGAGTTCAGAATTTCCTACGCCTCTCAGGGCACTCGAGTCGACTATGCTTCTGTTGCTCACCCGCAGTCGAACGGACAAGCAGAAAGAGCCAATGGCCTAATTCTCAAAGGACTGAAGCCCCGGCTGATGCGTGATCTCAAATATGCAGCAGGTGCTTGGGTTGATGAACTTCCGTTAGTTCTGTGGGGTTTAAGGACAACTCCTAATCGGTCAACCGGAAGAACTCCTTTATTCTTAGTCTATGGAGCCGAAGCTGTTCTGCCAAGTGACTTGCTCCACAACGCACCCCGAGTTGAACTCTTCTCTGAAGCAGAAGCAGAGCAGGCCCGGCAAGATTCAGTCGATCTCTTAGAGGAGGAAAGAGAGATGGCCTTGATCTGCTCGACCATTTATCAGCAAGATTTGCGTCGATTCCACGCCAGGAATGTGAGGGGCCGGGCCTTTCAAGAAGGAGACTTGGTTCTTCGAGTGGATCAGCAAAAACCACACAAGCTCGCTCCAACTTGGGAAGGCCCCTTCATCGTCACCAAAGTCCTCCACAATGGAGCATACCATCTTTACAATATCGAGCATCAGAAAGACGAGCCACGGGCTTGGAACGCGGAGCTGCTCCGCCCCTTTTATACTTAAACACTCATTTGAATAAAATGTAATAAGCAACACCTTTTGTAATTCGTTTATCAAAGACAAGAGCTTACGGTTCTCTCATTCGATTGTGTTTTTCTTATTTACTCCTGAAATCCCCCAGTGGGTGGGCTTAGTCGCGAATCCGTTCCGCCTAAGTTCAAAAAAATCCTACCGAGTGGAGAGCAATCCTCCCACTCGGGGGCTTAGCTGCAGTCGAGCACTGACCTAAGTTCTCTCACTAAGAGGCTTAACGGTAGTCGAGCACTCGCCTAAGTTTGAAAAAAATCCTACCGAGTGGAGAGCAATCCTCCCACTCGGGGGCTTAGCTATAGTCGAGCACTCGCCTAAGTTCTCTCAATAAGAGGCTTAACGGTAGTCCAGCACTCGCCTAAGTTTGAAAAAATCCTACCGAGTGGAGAGCAATCCTCCCACTCGGGGGCTTAGTTGCAGTCGAGCACTCGCCTAAGTTCTCTCACTAAGAGACTTAACGGCAGTCCAGCACTCGCCTAAGTTTGAAAAAATCCTACCGAGTGGAGAGAAATCCTCCCACTCGGGGGCTTAGCTGCAGTCGAGCACTCGCCTAAGTTCTCTCACTAAGAGGCTTAATGGCAGTCCAGCACTCACCTAAGTTTGAAAAAATCCTACCGAGTGGAGAGCAATCCTCCCACTCGGGGGCTTAGCTGCAGTCGAGCACTCACCTAAGTTCTCTCACTAAGGGGCTTAACGGCAGTCCAACACTCGCCTAAGTTTGAAAAAATCCTACCTAGTGGAGAGCAGTCCTCCCACTCGGGGCTTAGCTGCAGTCAAGCACTCGCCTACGTTCTCTCACTAAGGGGCTTAACGGCAGCCCAACACTCGCCTAAGTTTGGAAAAATCCTACTGAGTGGAGAGAAATCCTCTCACTCGGGGGCTTAGCTGCAGTCCAGTACTCACCTAAGTTTAAGACCCATTCTTATCCGCAAGGACGACGAGGTGCAGGTCGACTGCAACCTTCTCCTTCGGAGCTACGGCACAAATACAATGTCCGCTCCATCCTTATCCGCAAGGACGACGAGGTGCAGGTCGACTGCCACCTTCTCCTTTGGAGCTGCGGCACAAATACAACGTCCGCTCCATCCTTATCCGCAAGGACGACGAGGTGCAGGTCAACTGCAACCTTCTCCTTCGGAGCTGCGGCACAAATACAACGTCCGCTCCATCCTTATCCGCAAGGACGACGAGGTGTAGGTCGACTACAACCTTCTCCTTCGGAGCTGCGGCACAAATACAACGTCCGCTCCATCCCTATCTGCAAGGACGAAGAGCTGCAGCAAGCAAAGTCCATCCGAAGCTAAACACAAGCACACTCGGAGATAAACCAAATTCAGATAAATACTAAAAGGTTCCAAGCAGCGAATCAAAGGTACTCGGGCACCAAGCCCGAAGGAGTTTAACGGTTACAGAAACCACTCAGCATTCCGAGGAAAATTTAAAGCGTATCCAAGTGTCATAAGATTGTTCACTCGGCTGGAGGAGGGCTGGCAGGCTCCACGAACGAGTCCAGATCGATCCCATCAGCGATCCGAGTAGCGACAGCAATGAAAGTCTCCATGAAGGACTGGAAGTCGTGCTTTTTGGTGTTAGCGACTTTGATCGCAGCCAGCTTGTCTTCACGAGCCTCCTTGCAATGGACTCGCACCAGGGACATCGCCATATCAGCACCACACTGGGCGGAGGATTTCTTCCATTCTTGCAGTCGGTCAGGGATCTCGTTCAGTCGAGTCATCAGAGATTCCAGATCATTCTGAAGCGTCGCCCCCGGCCAAAGCGTCGAGTCGATTCGAGAGACAACCTCCTTCAGGCGTGCGAGGTAGCTTGTGGCGCTGGTGATACGGGACTCCAGTCAGAGCATGTTCATCGCAGTTTCGTCGCAGACCAGGGAAGCGATAGGGTCCAGACCCTTCTCGACCCTTCCAGTTTCTTCGTCAAAGTCTTGACAAAGTTCTGTAGCCAAAAGTTAGTTCAATCAGCCGAGCAAAATCTGATGGCAAGCATCAACACAGTAGGATTAAAAGAAATACCTCCCAGCACGAGATAAAGCTTCTTGGCGAGGGTCCTCAGATAAGCTTCTGTGTCATTCCTCTTGCAGATCGCAGACTCCAACTTTTCGTTTAGGACGACCTTATCCTTCTTCATGCTGGTCACTTCGCGGTTAGCTTCATTAAGACAAGATGTCAGTCTAGTCACCTCTACTTCAAGCGTTCCGACTGAAGCAAGCTTCTTGTCTGCGAGAACGGTTTTGTCTTGGGATGCTTTTTGCGCGGCAGCGAGGTCCGAGTCCTTCTTGTCCAGAGCCAACTTCATTTTCTCTGCAAAAGAAATAATCGAATCAAAAAAGAGATCAAAGAGATATATTGAAGTTCAGTCGGCAATCAGTTACCTTCCATACCAGCGGCCTCGTCTTGAGCTTTTTTCAGATTTTGCTGAGCCAATTCCAAGTCTAAGTCGAGTTGCCTCTGCTTCTCTTCGAGTTCGGCAAACTTGGAGATAAGAGTACAAGACTTCTGCAGGAGGCAAGAGACAGATCAATCGATAGGTTCGAAGGCAGTTCATTTTCGAGTGAATAAAACCTAAAGAAGTGGACAACAAGCTGTTCAGACCCCAGTCGACTGCCAGCAGTCGACCGCGGTCTCGGGGACTACACCCAGTGGGTGCACTTGGCGTGCCCCCACCGGTTCCGACCCCACTCGACCGGCCCGCCGGAGTCGAGTGCAAGGAGTAAAAAAAAGGAGAGAGAAAGAACAATTGCGCCGTCAAGAAAGAAGAACTCAGACCACAGTCGACTGCCAGCAGTCGACCGCGGTCTCGAGGACTACACCCAGTGGGTGCACTTGGCGTGCCCCCACCGGTTCTGATCCCACTCGCCCAGACCGAGTGGAAGAGCGAAACTACCAAAAACGACAGCAACACCCAGTGGGTGCTCTAATTCAACACGAACAACAGGAGATTGTGCAGAAGAAGATTTTTCGAGAACAAAAACAGTCGGAAAGTCTACTCACCTGGACGTTGGCCCGAAGGGCGGCACTAGCGTCGTAGGCAGCCTGACTGCTCTTGTGCACTATCTTCACCCGCTCCATCATCATATCAGCCTGTCGGATGGCTTCCGCAGCCGCTTCCGACTGGTTGTCTGGGAAGGGGTAGCTGGTGAAAAAATATGCAGACAACCCAGGTGCGGCTGCTTGAGGCTCCGTGGTGTGGAGTTGGATAGTTGAAGGAACCACAGGCGCAGTTGACCGCGTGGGATGCCCACTCGGCAAAGGTGCAGCGAACGTCACAGTGGCCCTGCCCGCATCTTCACCTTGACAGACGGGAGGCGTTGCAGTTGGTTCTTGCCGAGCCACCCTGCCAGCTGTTACCTTCTTGCTCTTCCTACTCTTAGGAGCCACATCTTCATCGTTGTCCGGAAGGTCAATGATGTTGGGTGGAGCTGCAAGACAGAACATTCGACCCCAAGTGAACCACTCGACCCTAAAAGGATCAAGAATTGTAATCGCAAGAGTTCATACCTGGGTTAGAGGTTACCGCATCCTCCAGGTACTGGTATGAAGAGGTCCCTGACGTAGCAGCACTGCAAAGGCCCGCATTCAATCGGTTACACCCAGTTAATCGAATCCACATAAAGGACAAGTCAGATGGTTACCCGGAGATAGTTGTTGGGGAACGTAGTAATTTCAGAAAAATTCCTACGCACACGCAAGATCATGGTGATGCATAGCAACGAGAGGGGAAAGTGTAATCTACGTACCCTCGTAGACCGACAGCGGAAGCGTTATGACAACGCGGTTGATGTAGTCGTACGTCTTCACGGTCCGACCGATCAAGCACCGAAACTACGGCACCTCCGAGTTTTAGCACATGTTCAGCTCGATGACGATCCCCGGACTCCGATCCAGCAAAGTGTCGGGGAAGAGTTCCGTCAGCACGACAGCGTGGTGACGATCTTGATGTTCTACCATCGCAGGGCTTCGCCTAAGCACCGCTACAATATTATCGAGGAGTATGGTGGAAGGGGGCACCACACACGGCTAAGAAAACGATCACGCGGATCAACTTGTGTGTCTAGAGGTGCCCCTGCCTCCGTATATAAAGGAGCAAAGGGGGGGGGGGTGCGGCCGGCCCTAGGAGGAGGCACGCCGGAGGAGTCCTACTCCTACCGGGAGTAGGACTCCCCTTTCCCTGGTTGGATTAGGACTTGGGGGGAAGGAGGAGAGGGAAGAAAGGAAAGGGGGGGCGCCGCCCCCCCTCCTTGTCCAATTCGGACTTGGGGGGGAGGGGCGCGCGGCAGCCCCTAGGCCTCCTCTCCTCTACCTCCACTAGGCCCATTAAGGCCCATTAGGTTACCGAGGGGGGGGTCCGGTAACCTCCCGGTACTCCGGTAAAATGCCGATTTCACCCGGAACACTTCTGATGTCCAAACATAGGCTTCCAATATATCAATCTTTATGTCTCGACCATTTCGAGACTCCTCGTCATGTCTGTGATCACATCCGGGACTCCGAACAAACTTCGGTACATCAAAATATATAAACTCATAATGAAACTGTCATCGTAACGTTAAGCGTGCGGACCCTACGGGTTCGAGAATAATGTAGACATGACCGAGACATATCTCCGGTCAATAACCAATAGCGGAACCTGGATGCTCATATTGGCTCCCACATATTCTACGAAGATCTTTTATCGGTCAGACCGCATAACAACATACTTTGTTCCCTTTGTCATCGGTATGTTACTTGCCCGAGATTCGATCGTCGGTATCTCAATACCTAGTTCAATCTCGTTACCGGCAAGTCTCTTTACTCGTTTCATAATACGTCATCTCGCAACTAACTCATTAGTTGCAATGCTTGCAAGGCTTATGTGATGTGCATTACCGAGAGGGCCCAGAGATACCTCTCCGACAATCGAAGTGACAAATCCTAATCTCGAAATACGCCAACCCAACATGTACCTTTGGAGACACCTGTAGAGCTCCTTTATAATCACCCAGTTACGTTGTGACGTTTGGTAGCACTCAAAGTGTTCCTCCGGCAAATGGGAGTTGCATAATCTCATAGTCATAGGAACATGTATAAGTCATGAAGAAAGCAACAGCAACATACTAAACGATCGGGTGCTAAGCTAATGGAATGGGTCATGTCAATCACATCATTCTCCTAATGATGTGATCCCATTAATCAAATGACAACACATGTCTATGGTTAGGAAAATAACCATCTTTGATTAACGAGCTAGTCAAGTAGAGGCACACTAGTGACGTTTAGTTTGTCTATGTATTCACACAACTATTATGTTTTTGGATAATACAATTCTAGCATGAATAATAAACATTTATCATGATATAAGGAAATAAATAATAACTTTATTAATTCCTCTAGGGCATATTTCCTTCAGTCTCCCACTTGCACTAGAGTCAATAATCTAGATTACACAGTAATGATTCTAACACCCATGGAGCTCTCGTGCTGATCAAGTTTTGCTTGTGGAAGAGGCTTAGTCAACGGGTCTGCTACATTCAGATCCGTATGTATCTTGCAAATCTCTATGTCTCCCACCTGGACTAGATCCCGGATGGAATTGAAGCGTCTCTTGATGTGCTTGGTTCTCTTGTGAAATCTGGATTCCTTTGCCAAGGCAATTGCACCAGTATTGTCACAAAAGATTTTCATTGAACCCGATGCACTAGGTATGACACCTAAATCGGATATGAACTCTTTCATCCAGACTCCTTCGTTTGCTCTTCCGAAGCAGCTATGTACTCCGCTTCACATGTAGATCCTGCCACAACGCTTTGTTTAGAACTGCACCAACTGACAGCTCCACCGTTTAATGTAAACACATATCCGGTTTGCGATTTAGAATCGTCCGGGTCAGTGTCAAAGCTTGCATCAACGTAACCATTTACGATGAGCTCTTTGTCACCTCCATATACGAGAAACATATCCTTAGTCCTTTTTAGGTATTTCAGGATGTTCTTGACCGCTGTCCAGTGATCCACTCCTGGATTACTTTGGTACCTCCCTGCTAGACTTATAGCAAGACATACATCAGGTCTGGTACACAGCATTGCATACATGATAGAGCCTATGGCTGAAGCATAGGGAACATCTTTCATTTTCTCTCTATCTTCTGCAGTGGTCGGGCATTGAGTCTTACTCAATTTCACACCTTGTAACACAGGCAAGAATCCTTTCTTTGCTTGATCCATTTTGAACTTCTTCAAAACTTTGTCAAGGTATGTGCTTTGTGAAAGTCCAATTAAGTGTCTTGATCTATCTCTATAGATCTTAATGCCCAATATGTAAGCAGCTTCACCGAGGTCTTTCATTGAAAAACTCTCATTCAAGTATCCCTTTATGCTATCCAGAAATTCTATATCATTTCCGATTAGTAATATGTCATCCACATATAATATCAAAAATGCTACAGAGCTCCCACTCACTTTCTTGTAAATACAGGCTTCTCCAAAAGTCTGTACAAAACCAAATGCTTTGATCACACTATCAAAGCGTTTATTCCAACTCCGAGAGGCTTGCACCAGTCCATAAATCGATCGCTGGAGCTTGCACACTTTGTTATCTCCCTTTGGATCGACAAAACCTTCCGGCTGCATCATATACAACTCTTCTTCCAGAAATCCATTCAGGAATGCAATTTTTACATCCATCTGCCAAATTTCATAATCATAAAATGCGGCAATTGCTAACATGATTCGGACAGCCTTAAGCATCGCTACGGGTGAGAAGGTCTCATCGTAGTCAATCCCTTGAACTTGTCGAAAACCTTTTGCGACAAGTCGAGCTTTGTAGACAGTAACATTACCGTCAGCGTTAGTCTTCTTCTTGAAGATGCATTTATTCTCAATTGCTTGCCGATCTTTGGGCAAGTCAACCAAAGTCCACACTTTGTTCTCATACATGGATCCCATCTCAGATTTCATGACTTCAAGCCATTTTACGGAATTTGAGCTCACCATCGCTTCTTCATAGTTCGTAGGTTCATCATGATCTAGTAGCATGACTTCCAGAACAGGATTATCGTACCACTCTAGTGTGGATCTTACTCTGATTGATCTACGAGGTTCAGTAGTATCTTGTTCTGAAGTTTCATGATCATCATCATTAGCTTCCTCACTAATTGGTGTAGGTGTCACAGAAAAAACTGGTTTCTGTGATGTACTACTTTCCAATAAGGGAGCAGGTACAGTTACCTCATCAAGTTCTACTTTCCTCCCACTCACTTCTTTCGAAAGAAACTCCTTCTCTAGAAAGTTTCCGAATTTAGTAACAAAAGTCTTGCCTTCGGATCTGAGATAGAAGGTGTATCCAGTAGTTTCCTTTGGATATCCTATGAAGACACATTTCTCCGATTTGGGTTCGAGCTTATCAGGTTGAAGCTTTTTCACATAAGCATCGCAACCCCAAACTTTCAGAAACGACAACTTTGGTTTCTTGCCAAACCATAGTTCATAAGGCGTCGTCTCAACGGATTTTGATGGTGCCCTATTTAACGTGAATGCGGCCGTCTCTAAAGCATAACCCCAAAACGATAGCGGTAAATCAGAAAGAGACATCATAGATCGCACCATATCTAGTAAAGTATGATTACGACATTCGGACACACCATTATGCTGTGGTGTTCCGGGTGGCGTGAGTTGCGAAACTATTCCACATTGTTTCAAATGTACACCAAACTCGTAACTCAAATATTCTCCTCCACGATCAGATCGTAGGAATTTTATTTTCTTGTTACGATGATTTTCAACTTCACTCTGAAATTCTTTGAACTTTTCAAATGTTTCAGACTTATGTTTCATTAAGTAGATATACCCATATCTGCTTAAGTCATTTGTGAAGGTGAGAAAATAACGATATCCGCCACGAGCCTCAACATTCATCAGACCATATACATCTGTATGTATGATTTCCAACAAATCTGTTGCTCTCTCCATAGTACCGGAGAATGGTGTTTTTGTCATCTTGCCCATAAGGCACGGTTCGCAAGTACCAAGTGAGTCATAATCAAGTGGTTCCAAAAGTCCATCAGTATGGAGTTTCTTCATGCGCTTTACACCAATATGACCTAAACGGTAGTGCCACAAATAAGTTGCACTATCATTATCAACTCTGCATCTTTTGGCTTCAACATTATGAATATGTGTGTCACTACTATCGAGATTTAATAAGAATAGACCACTCTTTAAGGGTGCATGACCATAAAAGATATTACTCATATAAATAGAACAACCATTATTCTCTGATTTAAATGAATAACCGTCTCGCATTAAACAAGATCCAGATATAATGTTCATGCTCAACGCTAGCACCAAATAACAATTATTTAGGTCTAATACTAATCCTGAAGGTAGATGTAGAGGTAGCGTGCCGACCGCGATCACATCGACTTTGGAACCATTTCCATCGCGCATCGTCACCTCGTCCTTAGCCAATCTTCGCTTAATCCGTAGTCCCTGTTTCGAGTTGCAAATATTAGCAACAGAACCAGTATCAAATACCCAGGTGCTACTGCGAGCATTAGTAAGGTACACATCAATAACATGTATATCATATATACCTTTGTTCACCTTGCCATCCTTCTTATCCGCCAAATACTTGGGGCAGTTCCGCTTCCAGTGACCAGTCTGCTTGCAGTAGAAGCACTCAGTTTCAGGCTTAGGTCCAGATTTGGGTTTCTTCTCCTGAGCAGCAACTTGCTTGCTGTTCTTTTTGAAGTTCCCCTTCTTCTTTCCTTTGCCCTTTTTCTTGAAACTAGTGGTCTTGTTGACCATCAACACTTGATGCTCCTTCTTGATTTCTACCTCTGCAGCTTTCAGCATTGTGAAGAGCTCGGGAATTGTCTTATTCATCCCTTGCATATTATAGTTCATCACGAAGCTCTTGTAGCTAGGTGGAAGTGATTGGAGAATTCTGTCAATGACGCAATCATCTGGAAGATTAACTCCCAATTGAATCAAGTGATTATTATACCCAGACATTTTGAGTATATGCTCAGTGACAGAACTGTTCTCCTCCATCTTGCAGCTATAGAACTTATTGGAGACTTCATATCTCTCAATTCGGGCATTTGCTTGAAATATTAACTTCAACTCCTGGAACATCTCATATGCTCCATGACGTTCAAAACGTCGTTGAAGTTCCGATTCTAAGCCGTAAAGCATGGCACACTGAACTATCGAGTAGTCATCAGCTTTGCTTTGCCAGACGTTCATAACATCTGGTGTTGCTCCAGCAGCAAGCCTGGCACCCATCGGTGCTTCCAGGACATAATTCTTCTGTGTAGCAATGAGGATAATCCTCAAGTTACGGACCCAGTCCGTGTAATTGCTACCATCATCTTTCAACTTTGCTTTCTCAAGGAACGCATTAAAATTCAACGGAACAACAGCACGGGCCATCTATCTACAATCAAACACAAACAAGCAAGATACTATCAGGTAATAAGTTCATGATAAATTTAAGTTCAATTAATCATATTACTAAAGAACTCCCACTTAGATAGACATCCCTCTAATCCTCTAAGTGATCACGTGATCCAAATCAACTAAACCATGTCCGATCATCACGTGAGATGGAGTAGTTTCATTGGTGAACATCACTATGTTGATCATATCTACTATATGATTCACGCTCGACCTTTCGGTCTCCGTGTTCCGAGGCCATATCTGTATATGCTTGGCTCATCAAGTATAACCTGAGTATTCCGCATGTGCAACTATTTTGCACCCGTTGTATTTGAACGTAGAGCCTATCACACCCGATCATCACGTGGTGTCTCAGCACGAAGAACTTTCGCAACGGTGCATACTCAGGGAGAACACTTCTTGATAATTAGCGAGAGATCATCTTAAAATGCTACCGTCAATCAAAGCAAGATAAGATGCATAAAAGATAAACATCATATGCAATCAATATAAGTGATATGATATGGCCATCATCATCTTGTGCTTGTGATCTCCATCTTCGAAGCACCGTCATGATCACCATCGTCACCGGTGCGACACCTTGATCACCATCATAGCATTGTTGTCGTCTTGCCAATCTTATGCTTCCACGACTATCGCTACCGCTTAGTGATAAAGTAAAGCATCACAGCGCAATTGCATTGCATATAATAAAGCGACAACCATATGGCTCCTGCCAGTTGCCAACAACTCGGTTACAAAACATGATCATCTCATACAATAAAATTTAGCATCATGTCTTGACCATATCACATCACAACGTGCCCTGCAAAAACAAGTTAGACGTCCTATACTTTGTTGTTGCAAGTTTTACGTGGCTGCTACGGGCTTAAGCAAGAACCAATCTTACCTACGCATCAAAACCACAACGATAGTTTGTCAAGTTGGTGCTGTTTTAACCTTCGCAAGGACCGGGCGTAGCCACACTCGGTTCAACTAAAGTTGGAGAAACTGACACCCGCCAGCCACCTGTGTGCAAAGCACGTCGATAGAACCAGTCTCGCGTAAGCGTACGTGTAATGTCGGTTCGGGCCGCTTCATCCAACAATACCGCCGAACCAAAGTATGACATGCTGGTAAGCAGTATGACTTATATCGCCCACAACTCACTTGTGTTCTACTCGTGCATAGAACATCAACACATAAAACCTAGGCTCTGATACCATTGTTGGGGAACGTAGTAATTTCAAAAAATTTCCTACGCACATGCAAGATCATGGTGATGCATAGCAACGAGAGGGGAAAGTGTAATCTACGTACCCTCGTAGACCGACAGCGGAAGCGTTATGACAACGCGGTTGATGTAGTCATACGTCTTCAAGGTCCGACCGATCAAGCACCGAAACTACGGCACCTCCGAGTTTTAGCACACGTTCAGCTCGATGACGATCCCCGGACTCCGATCCAGCAAAGTGTCGTGGAAGAGTTCCGTCAGCACGACAGCGTGGTGACGATCTTGATGTTCTACCATCGCAGGGCTTCGCCTAAGCACCGCTACAATATTATCGAGGAGTATGGTGGAAGGGGGCACCACACACGGCTAAGAAAACGATCACGCGGATCAACTTGTGTGTCTAGAGGTGCCCCTGCCTCCGTATATAAAGGAGCAAAGGGGGGGGGGTGCGGCCGGCCCTAGGAGGAGGCACGCCGGAGGAGTCCTACTCCTACCGGGAGTAGGACTCCCCTTTCCCTGGTTGGATTAGGACTTGGGGGGAAGGAGGAGAGGGAAGAAAGGAAAGGGGGGGCGCCGCCCCCCCTCCTTGTCCAATTCGGACTTGGGGGGGAGGGGCGCGCGGCAGCCCCTAGGCCTCCTCTCCTCTACCTCCACTAGGCCCATTAAGGCCCATTAGGTTACCGAGGGGGGGGTCCGGTAACCTCCCGGTACTCCGGTAAAATGCCGATTTCACCCGGAACACTTCTGATGTCCAAACATAGGCTTCCAATATATCAATCTTTATGTCTCGACCATTTCGAGACTCCTCGTCATGTCTGTGATCACATCCGGGACTCCGAACAAACTTCGGTACATCAAAATATATAAACTCATAATGAAACTGTCATCGTAACGTTAAGCGTGCGGACCCTACGGGTTCGAGAATAATGTAGACATGACCGAGACATGTCTCCGGTCAATAACCAATAGCGGAACCTGGATGCTCATATTGGCTCCCACATATTCTACGAAGATCTTTTATCGGTCAGACCGCATAACAACATACTTTGTTCCCTTTGTCATCGGTATGTTACTTGCCCGAGATTCGATCGTCGGTATCTCAATACCTAGTTCAACCTCGTTACCGGCAAGTCTCTTTACTCGTTTCATAATACATCATCTCGCAACTAACTCATTAGTTGCAATGCTTGCAAGGCTTATGTGATGTGCATTACCGAGAGGGCCCGGAGATACCTCTCCGACAATCGGAGTGACAAATCCTAATCTCGAAATACGCCAACCCAACATGTACCTTTGGAGACATCTGTAGAGCTCCTTTATAATCACCCAGTTATGTTGTGACGTTTGGTAGCACACAAAGTGTTCCTCCGGCAAACGGGAGTTGCATAATCTCATAGTCATAGGAACATGTATAAGTCATGAAGAAAGCAATAGCAACATACTAAATGATCGGGTGCTAAGCTAATGGAATGGGTCATGTCAATCACATCATTCTCCTAATGACGTGACCCCGTTAATCAAATGACAACACATGTCTATGGTTAGGAAACATAACCATCTTTGATTAACGAGCTAGTCAAGTAGAGGCACACTAGTGACGTTTAGTTTGTCTATGTATTCACACAAGTATTATGTTTCCGGATAATACAATTCTAGCATGAATAATAAACATTTATCATGATATAAGGAAATAAATAATAACTTTATTATTGCCTCTGGGGCATATTTCCTTCAATAGTAGGAATGGTCACTTTGATCCGAGGCAGAGCTTTGGGCGGTTTGGAAGAGATGGCTTTCGGCACTTCCGGCGCTGGAAGCGGCGCGACCTTGGAGTGCTTTGGAGGCTTCTCAGTTGGCGTCGAGGAAGACGTCCTGGGGCGCTTCGAGGATTGCCTGATCGGCGCAACCACCAAGTCCGGAGCGCGTGCCGGGTCATGAGTGTGCTTGGACCTCCTCTCCCTGCGAGGAGGCGAGTCGACTTCTTCCTCATCGGTCGACTCATCGCTCTCCTCGTCCTCCTCGGCTTCCGAATGCTCCGTGCTGCTCTCGCCCCCGCTCCCTTCTTCTTCAGCGCCGGGGTCCTGCACTCCGTTGGGCATCGAGTACATTTCAATGAGGGCATGAAAGGATAACAATCAAAAGACATTTAGTCGACCACAAACGGGACATCACGTGGTGAATCGGAAAGATACTTGATAAAACAGAAATATACCTGCTCTGGCTGGCGCGAGTTGTCGAATGGAATCACCCTCCTGGATCCCCGAGGGTTGTCTTTGTTGCCAGTGATTCCCCTCAACCAGTTCTCCAAGATATCCTCGCTAACCTCCTCCGGGTGGATCCGAGTGGTATCCTCGAGCCCAGAGTACATCCACATCGGATGATCGTGCGCCTGAAGAGGTTGGATGCGTTGACCGAGAAAGACCTCCAGCAGATCCATCCCGGTCACTCCATCGCGGACAAACTGGACGACCCATTCAACCAGCTCCTTGACCTGTGATGAAGCTATGTACCTAGGATAGGGGCATGGACCTGTCCTAAGTACCCTACCCAAGGACATCCCTAGAAGAAGTGACCTTTCAATCGACTTGGAGGTATCCCACTCGACAGATTCAAGACACTCAACCACGAAGCAATCACTCGACCAAATTCCAACCACTCGACTGCCAGGAGATCTAAAGTCACCCTGCACGCAAACGGTCGGTCATTAAGTAGCTTTTATGGTCATCCTAGCACTTTATTAGGGGCGTTACCAGTAACCCCCAGTCTTAATGTACTTTAAACCTTGCATTACTGAGGGCTGGAGGGGCCTGGCGAACTCTATATAAGCCACCCCTCCTCAGTATCAAGGGTTGGCACCCCTGTTATTCATACACACATAATTCAGTCGACCGCCTCCGGGCACCGAGACGTAGGGCTGTTACTTCCTCCGAGAAGGGCCTGAACTTGTAATCCTCGTGTGCTTACAACTCCTCCATAGCTAAGATCTAGCCTCTCCATACATACCCCCCTACATCACTGTCAGAGTTAGAACCACGACAATTGGCGCCCACCGTGGGGCTAGGAGTCTTAGCGCCTAGTTTGAGAAGTTGCGATTTTTTCCGATCTCCTTGATCATGGTTTCGGGCGGAGCTTTGGTGGAGGGCCGCGAGATCCGTCTCGGCGCGCTCATGTTCATCGCCGACGACTCCGCTTGGCTTCAGGAGGCTCCACTCGACGTCGACGCGCTCCCCGTCCGTGGGGCGACGCACTTTCGCGCATGCATCCATGGTGTCCTCCTGCGGTAGCCGTCGACCCTGTATCGGTCGGCTCCCGTGGCATCTCCCTGCCCTGTTTCTCGTCGGCGCAAGTGCTCCGGTCGGTCGAGGCATCAGAGGTGGGTGAGGCATGCGGTGGCCCGCCAGTCGGCCACCCCACAAGTCGCGGCAATCGAGCCCAACGAGTCCCTCTACGGCCTGTTCGACCTGTCGACTGGCTCCGCAGAGACCGCATCCGAATGTGACAGCAGTGACCCAGCTGCAGAGGTTCTGGTGATCGATGGGCCACACAGTCCTCCCGGTTTCCCCTGCGCTGACGGAGGCACGGATGGGGACGACTCGTCGCGTCCTCACGAGGAGTATCTCCCCGAGCCTCTCATGTCGTTGCAGCGGGAGGAACTTCGCCGCCAAAACATGGATGCACTCCAAACTCCTATCGTTGGAGAAACCCCCGAGGCCCGAGCCTTGGAGGACACGCGCTTGGCTAACTTGGCCAAGCGCACTCGACTGGAGAATCTCCAGCGAATACTCGACGAGCGAGCGCATCAACGGGCTCCAGAATCCAGTCGACGTCAACTCTTTCCGCCCCCGCAGGTATATCGTAGTCCGATTCAGAATTTGGCGGCTGCGGCCCGTATAGCAGAGTCGATTCAGCCCTCCCAGTCAGAGGCTGGCAGAGGCTTGTTGCAAATTAGAGCGTTGCTCCGGGCAGCGGGAGACCAGAATTCCGTTGTTTCTCAATCGCGGAACAGGATCCACAGTCGATCCGTTGCAGCGGATACAGTCCAGTCAGCTCACAGCCCAAGATCGCCTCCGAGGCGTGAGGGACGTGGAGACCGGCGTGATCAGTACAGAAGGAATGAGCAGTATGATCACCGATTCAATCGTGATGATCGACGTCGAGTGCCAACCCCTCCCCCTAGGAGTGGATCATATGTGCCTCGACAGCAGGTGGACAGACGCCCTCATAGTGTTGGGCAGAGAATTCCAGTCGACCCCAGGGAACCAGGCTTTGATGCGAGATCCATTCTCGTTCAAGGTTTGGTCGACAGGAATAGAGCTCACCAAGAAGGCCACGACAGAGATGCGCCTACCAGTAGCAGCGTACATGTTTCAGGGCCGGAGTGTTTCAGTCGAGCCATCAGAGCCGCTGTAATTCCTCCCAACTTCAGGTTGGCGACTGGAGTTAGTAAGTTCACCGGTGAGTCCAAGCCCGATACTTGGCTCGAAGATTACTGAGTGGCTGTCCAGATTGGCGGTGGGAACGATGAGGTAGCCATGAAGCACCTGCCTCTCATGTTAGAAGGCTCGGCCAGAGCGTGTCTGAATCAGTTAGCACCCAGCAGCATTTACACTTGGGAGGATCTCTCCCGAGTGTTTGTCACCACATTTGAAGGAACATGCAAGCGACCTGCAGGCCTTACGGAATTGCGGTCTTGCGTGCAGAAACCAAATGAAACTCTGAGGGATTACATTCAGAGGTGGATCACATTGCATCACACAGTTGAAAATGTACCAGATCATCAAGCAGTTTGTGCCTTTAAAGAAGGCGTTAAGTACAGAGAATTGAATTTGAAGTTCGGTCGAACCGGAGAGATGTCTCTGAATCGGATGATGGAGATTGCCACCAAATACGCTAATGGTGAAGATGAGGATCGACTCCGGAGTGGCAAGCATAAAGCAGTCGCCCAGGAAACCGGAGGAAATTCCAGTCGGAAACAGAAGCGGAAAGCCGAGCCAGCCGCTCCTGGGGAGGCCCTGGCCGTAACCCAGGGAAAATTTAAGGGAAAACCCAATGGACCTTGGAACCCCAAGAAAGTTAAAGACCAAGATGGAAATGATGTTTTGGATCTACCGTGTCACATCCACACCAAGAAAGATGAAGAGGGTAAACTCATTTACCCAAAGCATACCACCCGACAGTGTCGGCTTCTGATCCAGCAGTTTCAGGGCAAGCAGTCCAAAGATAAGGAAAAGGAGTCAGACAAAGTTGAGGACAAGGAAGATAGTGACGATGGGTACCCCCAGGTCAATTCCACCCTGATGATTTTTGCTGATATTGAGAGCGAAAGTCGACTGAAGGTTATTAACCGTGAGGTAAATATGGTTGCTCCGGCAACACCCAATTATCTGAAGTGGTCCCAGACTGCCATCACATTCGACCAGTCTGATCACCCTACGCACATTGCCACCCCTGGGAGGCAAGCTCTGGTGGTCGACCCAGTTGTCGAAGGCACTCGACTGACCAAAGTCCTGATGGATGGAGGCAGCGGTTTGAACATACTGTATGCAGAAACATTGAAAGGGATGGGCATTCCGATGTCCAGGCTCAGCACCAGTAACATGAGTTTAATGGAGTCATTCCTGGGAAGAAAGCCGAGTCACTCGGCCAAATTGCTCTTGATGTGGTTTTCGGTGATTCCAAGAATTACCGCAAGGAAAAGTTGACATTCGAAGTTGTGGATTTCCAAAGTGCTTATCACGCTATTTTGGGCCGGCCAACTTATGCACGCTTCATGGCTCGACCATGTTATGTGTATCTCAAATTTAAGATGCCTGGTCCCAAAGGTGTGATCACTGTTACAGGCAATCGGAAGAAAGTAGAAGAGTGTTTTCAGTAAGGCTCAAAGATTGCTGACGCTCAGATGGCAGTGGTCGAGCTGCAAGAGTATCAGAAGACTGCAGATCCGAGTGAGTTGCTACGTGCTAAGAAGCCTGCTTCAGAATCAGCTTTTCAGTCATCCGGTGAAACGAAGGCAGTTCACATTCACCCGACCGATCCAAACGCTGCTCCGACTCACATCTCAATGACGGTCGACTCCAAATAGGAAGAAGCGCTCATCCAGTTCCTCCGTGAGAACTGGGACATCTTCGCATGGAAGCCTGCTGACATGCTTGGAGTTCCCAGGGGGCTGGCTGAGCACCGTCTACGAGTCGACCCAAAATTTAAACCTGTGAAAGAACATCTTCGACGGTCCGCCGTCCAGAAGAGGAAGGCCGTTGGCGAGGAGGTGGCTCGGCTCTTAGCAGCGGAGTTCATCCGAGAAATTTACCACTCTGAGTGGCTCGCCAATGTTGTCATGGTCCCCAAGAAGGACAAGTCACTTCACATGTGCATTGATTTCAAGCATATCAATCGGGCCTGCCTGAAAGATCATTTTCCTCTCCCCCGCATCGACCAGATAGTCGACTCGACTGCGGGATGTGAGTGTTTGTCTTTCCTAGACGCCTATTCCGGGTACCATCAGATCCGTCTGTACGGGCCCGACGAGATCAAAACAGCTTTCATCACTCCATTTGGGTGCTTCTGTTATGTCACCATGCCGTTCGGCCTCAAGAATGCCGGAGCCACATTCATGAGGATGATTCAGAAGTGTTTGCTCACTCAAATCAGTCGGAATGTGGAGGCATACATGGATGATATTGTGGTCAAGTCACGGAAGGGTTCCGACCTGCTGACTGACCTTGCTGAAACCTTTGCCAACCTCAGGAGGTATGATATCAAGCTCAATCCGTCAAAGTGCACGTTCGGAGTTCCAGGTGGGAAGTTACTCGGTTTTCTCGTTTCCAAACGGGGAATCGACGCCAATCCTGAAAAAATTGGTACTATACTCCGGATGAAACGTCCTGTGCGTGTGCATGACGTCCAGAAGCTTACAGGATGCTTGGCCGCTTTAAGTCGATTCATCTCTCGCCTCGGTGAAAAGGCATTGCCTCTTTACCGACTGATGAAGAAGTCCGACAAGTTCGAGTGGACTCCAGAAGCTGATGCAGCATTTACAGAGCTCAAAGCTCTGCTCTCCACCCAGCCGGTGCTTGCTGCCCCAATCAGCAAGGAGCCTTTGCTGATTTACATTGCAGCCACAGGACAAGTTGTCAGTATAGTACTTACGGTCGAGCGGGAAGAAGAAGGAAAGGCCTTCAAAGATCAGCACCCATTATATTATGTTTCTGATGTTTTGACTCCTCCAAAGCAAAGATATCCTCATTACCAAAAGCTTGTATATGGGATTTATATGACCACGAAGAAGGTTGCACATTACTTCTCTGATCATTCCATTACAGTCGTCAGCGATGCTCCACTATCAGAGATTTTGCACAACAGAGATGCAACTGGTCGAGTGGCCAAATGGGCGATTGAACTTCTTCCCCTAGATATCAAGTTTGAGGCAAAGAAAGCTATCAAGTCCCAAGCAATTGCAGATTTCGTCGCCGAGTGGATCGAACAGCAACTTCCGACTCAAGTTCACTCGGAGCACTGGACCATGTTCTTCGATGGATCTAAGATGCTGAATGGTTCCGGTGCTGGGGTAGTATTGGTTTCCCCCCGAGGAGATAAGCTCAGATATGTTCTCCAGATTCACTTCGATTCCTCCAATAACGAAGCAGAATATGAAGCACTTTTGTATGGGTTGCGCATGGCCATTTCACTCGGTGTCTGTCGCCTCATGGTCTATGGCGACTCAGATTTGGTGGTTAATCAGGTGATGAAAGAATGGGACGTCAGAAGTCCAGCTATGACTGTTTATTGCAATGAAGTGAGAAAGTTAGAGAAGAAATTCGAGGGGTTAGAGCTTCATCACATCCCCCGACTGAAAAATCAAGCGGCTAATGATTTGGCAAAGATAGGCTCCAAGAGAGAAGCCATCCCCAGCAATGTGTTTTTGGAACACATCCACTCGCCATCAGTCCAAGAAGATCCTTTTACAGATGAAGCCCCACAGCCAAAGAGTGCCACAGATCCGACTGAAGTTGAAATTCCGGCAGTGGTCGACCTAATCATGGAAGTTTTGGCAATCACCCCTGACTGGACGATACCGTACATCGCGTATATCCTGAGAAAGGAACTCCCGGAGGACGAAGAAGAGGCTCGACAGATCGTCCATCGGTCCAAGGCCTTTACAGTCATAAAGGGACAGTTGTATAGAGAAAGCGCGACTGGAGTCGGTCAGAAGTGTATAACACCAGAAGAAGGTCAGATAATCCTTGATGATATCCACTCGGGGACCTGTGGTCATCATGCGTCCTCTCGGACCATTGTGGATAAAGCATACCGAGCGGGATTTTACTGGCCAAGAGCGAATGAAATGGCAAAAGAGATAGTCGACAAGTGTGAAGGGTGCCAGTTCTACTCCAACATGTCGCACAAGCCTGCATCAGCCCTGAAGACCATTCCACTCATCTGGCCCTTCGCTGTTTGGGGACTGGACATGGTTGGCCCATTGAGAACAGGCAGGAGCGGTTTCACACATGTGCTTGTGGCAGTCGACAAGTTTACCAAATGGATTGAAGCTAAGCCTATCAAGAATCTTGATGCTTGCACTGCTATTAGTTTCGTCAGAGAGTTAACATTCAGATATGGAATCCCGCATAGCATCATCACCGACAATGGGTCAAACTTTGATTCAGACAAGTTCAGAGCTTTTTGCGCCTCTCAAGGCACACGAGTCGACTACGCATCGATCGCCCACCCCCAGTCGAATGGACAAGTAGAAAGGGCAAATGGTCTGATTCTCAAAGGACTAAAGCCTCGGCTGATGCGTGATCTCAAGCACGCAGCAGGCGCTTGGGTCGACAAGCTTCCGTTGGTTCTGTGGGGATTGAGGACTACCCCGAATCGGTCGACTGGAAGAACTCCATTCTTTCTGGTTTACGGAGCGGAAGCAGTCCTGCCAAGTGATCTACTTCACAATGCACCCCGAGTCGAGCTTTATACCGAAGATGAAGCAGAACAAGCCCGGCAAGACGCAGTCGACCTCCTGGAAGAAGAAAGAGAAATGGCTATGATCCGATCGACCATTTATCAGCAAGACTTGCGTCGATTCCATGCCAGAAATGTGAAGAGTCGAGCCTTCCAAGAAGGATATTTGGTCCTCCGAGTGGATCAACAGAAACCACACAAGCTCGCTCCTACTTGGGAAGTTCCCTTCATCGTCACCAGAGTCCTCCACAATGGAGCGTATCACCTTTACAATGTCGATCACCACATCGATGAGCCACGAGCTTGGAATGCAGAACTGCTCCGCCCCTTTTACACTTGAATTCTCACTCGGACGAGATGTAATAAGAAAAACTTCTGTAGTCTATTTATCAAAGACAAGAGTGTTACAAATTTTCCTATAATTGTTGTCGCTTTTGTTTGCGTGTGAAATCCCCCAGTGGGTGGCTTAGCTGCGAATCCGTTTCGCCTAAGTTTGTAAAAAAAATCCTACCAAATGGTGAGCCAGACTCCCACTCGGAGGCTTAGCTGCAGCCCAGTGCTCGCCTAAGTGTTTAAAAATCCTACCGAGTGGTGAGCCAGACTCCCATTCGGAGGCTTAGCTGCAGCCCAGTGCTCGCCTAAGTGTTTAAAAATCCTATTGAGTGGCGAGCCAGACTCCCACTCGGAGGCTTAGCTGCAGCCCAGTGCTCGCCTAAGTGTTGAAAAATCCTACCGAGTGAAGAGCAGACCTCCCACTCGGGGGCTTAGCTGCAGTCTAGTACTCGCCTAAGTTTGAAAAAATCCTACCGAGTGGCGAGCCAGACTCCCACTCGGAGGCTTAGCTGCAGCCCAGTGCTCGCCTAAGTGTTTAAAAATCCTACCGAGTGGTGAGCCAGACTCCCACTCGGAGGCTTAGCTGCAGCCCAGTGCTCGCCTAAGTGTTTAAAAATCCTACCGAGTGGAGAGCAGACCTCCCACTCGGGGGCTTAGCTGCAGTCCAGTACTCGCCTAAGTTTGAAAAAATCCTACCGAGTGAAGAGCAGACCTCCCACTCGGGGGCTTAGCTGCAGTCCAGTACTCGCCTAAGTTTGAAAAAATCCTACCGAGTGAAGAGCAGACCTCCCACTCGAGGGCTTAGCTGCAGTCCAGTACTCGCCTAAGTTTGAAAAAAAATCCTACCGAGTGGAGAGCAGACCTCCCACTCGGGGGCTTAGCTGCAGTCCAGTACTCGCCTAAGTTTTTAAAAATCCTACCAAGTGGAGAGCAGACCTTCCACTCGGGGGCTTAGCTGCAGCCCAGTGCTCGCCTAAGTACGGAACACATCCCAACCCACAAGGACGACGAGGTGCAAATCGACTGCTACCTTCTCCTTCGGAGCTGCACCACAAATACAAAGTTATTTCGAGTGAAGAACAAGTTCCACTCGACAGATAATTCATGAAGATATTCAACGATAAATCAAGTTCAGATAAGATCCAAAGGTCCTAGACCGCAGATCAAAGTACTCGAGCCTCCAGCTCGACAGAGTTTAACGGTTACAAAATCCACTCGGCATTCTGAGGCAAATTTAAAGTGAAGCATAAAAGTTTTTATTCCTCAGGCGGAGGACTGGAAGGGGCGACGAACTCGTCCAAGTCGATCCCGTCCGCAATGCGAGTGGCAGCAGCAATGAAAGTCTCCATGAAGTCTTGAAAGTTGTGCTTCCTGGTATTGGCAACTTGGATGGCGGCCAACTTTTCTTCTCGCGCCTCCTTGCAGTGGGCGCGGACCAGAGACAGAGCAACGTCAGCGCCACATCTAGCAGAAGATTTCTTCCATTCCGCTACTCGACCTGGGACTTCATTCAGTCGAGTCATCAGGGACTCGAGGTCATTCTGAAGCGTCGTCCTAGGCCAGAGCGACGTGTCGATCCGCGACATCGCAACCTTCAACCGAGCAAGATAGTCAACAACGCCGGCAACACGAGATTCCAGTCGGAGCACGTTCATAGTAGCCTCGTCCTTCACTGGAGAATTGATGGGGTCCAAGTCTGTCTCCACTCGACTGGTCTCCTCTTCGAAGTTCTGGCAGAATTCTGTAAACACAATTCAAGGATAAGTCAGTGGCTCTACGCAGGTTTGGTAACTGCAAGTCAGTCGGGCCGGAGTAATTACCCTCGAGCATGACGAACAGCTTCTTGGCGAGTCCACCAAGATAAGCCTCCAGATCGTTCCTCTTCCCCGCCAATTCACTTGCCTTGTCATTCAGAGCTATATTGCCATTCTTCAGATGGCTGACCTCTTGATTAGACACGTCGAGAGCAGTTTTCAGCCTGGAGTTTTCCTTTTCAAGAGTACCGACTGAAGCCAGTTTTTCTTCAGCAAGCTTCGTTTTGTTCAGGGCCTCCTTCTGCGCTTCGGCAAGGTCTTGATCCTTCTTCTTCAGAGCCTCCTCCATTTTGTCTGTGAAACAGCAAGTGAGAACAACATCGAGGATGGCCAGAAAGAAAGGACAGTCGACAAAAGCTCACCAGCCATACCTTTTGCTTCATCCCTCGCCTTCTGCAAGTTCTCCTGAGCAAGCTTCAAGTCAAGGTTCAGCTGGATCTATTTGTTCTCCAACTCAGTGTAGCGAGCCACAAGTTTGCAGGATTTCTGCAAAAAAATCAGTCGACAGACATCCAAGATAAGTTGCTTCCGAGTAACCAAGAGACAATGATGGCGTTTCTAAGACTACAGCCGAATCAAAAACATTCGACAGTAGTCTCGGGGACTACACCCAGTGGGTGCACTCAGCGTGGCCCCACTGGTTCGACCAAAAAAAAAATCGACTGCCCGCAGTCGACCGTGTATAGTTCCATTCGACATGGCCTGACCAGACCGAGTGAAGAAGTTCAACTAAAGCAACACAATATAAAGACTACAGTCGACTGCCAGCAGTCCACCGTAGTCTCGGGGATTACACCCAGTGGGTGCACTTAGCGTGCCCCAACTCGTCAAAAAGATTAAGACACACCCAGTGGGTGTACAGATATAAAGATCTTCGGAAAAGAGATCCTTCAGTTAGCATATCCTAACAGAACAAGCGGTGAATCGACTGACCTGGACGTTGCTCTGAAGAGCTGAGCTCGCGTCATAAGCTGCTTGGCTGGCTTCCCGAACCACCTTCACTTGATCCATCATGATCCCCGCCTGGCGTATAGCCTCTTTAGCGGCACCCACTTGGTCCTCAGGGACATGGTGTGTGGCAAAAAGCGAAGGCGGATTTGTAGTCGACGTCGAAGGCCGGACACTCGTCAGGGGTTCAGCGAAGGTCACAGAAGCCCGAGTGGTATCACCACCCTCCCGGACTACGGCCTCAGGCGCCGGAGTGCTTTGTGGGGTCTTGCCAGCCGGCGCCCTCCTGTTCCTTCGCGCCCGCAGCGGCACTTCGTCATCATCATCAGGGAGGTCAATGACATGAGGAGGAGCTATAAGAAAAATCCAATCGACCGGAACTATAAGAAATCGTCAGTCGACTAAGAGTAGAGCATCAGTAATCGTACCGGGGTTGGAGGTAACAGCGTCTTCCATCTCTTGATCATCGTCCTTGGCGGAGATCTCCGAGGTGGCAGCACTGCAAATTTCGAAAGTCAGTCAGCTTATTCAATGAGTCGACCAAGAGTCCGTCACGTTCGACAAAGGAAAACAAATTCTACTATTACCCAAAAATGGTGGGGACAGTCATCTTCATCTTGGGTAGAGCCTTGGGCGGCTTGGACGGCGTCGCGCGTGGGTGCTTGGGAGCTTTTTCTGTCGGCACTGGAGATGAGGTCCGAGGGCGCTTCGACGACTGCCCAACAGGGACAGTCGCCTTACCACGTTCCCGCGCAGTGTCGTGTGTAAGCTTGGACCGCCGTTCTGAGCGGGGAGGTTCGACTTCTTCCTCCTCCTCTTCACTGGAGTCATCGTCGTCATCCCCCTCTCCTTCGCCGTCAGATTCCCACTCTTCTCTCTCGTCTCCACTTTCGCCTCCGCTCGCTTCTCCTTCCTCGGCCTGCTCCTGTGCTCCATTGGGTGTCGAGTACATCTCAGTAATGGCCTAAAGGACAGCAAACAAGACAAAAGTCAATCGACTGATCCAAAGAGAACAAATAAAGAAAGCAAGATCACAGTCAGAAACGCAAGGTCAGACCTTGTCCACTTCGTATGTTTGGTCGAGTGGAGGAATCCTCCTGGCTCCTCGGGGGTTGTCCTTGTTCCCTGTGATACTCGACAGCCACCCTTCCAACATCTTGTCAGTGACCTCCTCTGGGTGAATCCAAGTGGTGTCATCGAGACCCGAGTACAGCCACATCGGGTGGTCACGAGCCTGAAGCGGTTGGATGCGCCTCCGAAGGAAGACTTCCAACAAGTCCATGCTAGTCACACCCTCGCGGACAAGCTGAACCACTCGACCGACCAGCACCTTGACTTGTGCCTTTTCCTCTGGCGTCACTTTCAGAGAGGCAGGTTTTTGTGCTCGATTCAGAGAAAAAGGGGGAAGCCCAGTCGACTGTCCTGGGGTCACCTGGTCTTTACAGTAAAACCAAGTCAAGTGCCACCCACGGACTGACTCGGGAAAAGTGATAGACGGAAAGGAACTTTTTCCCCTCATCTGGATCGCCAGACCCCCGCACAGCTGGATCACCTGCGTCCGTTCGTCACTCGACTTGGCCTTCTTGACCGACTGAGAGCGGCAAGTGAAGATGTGCTTGAAGAGTCCCCAATGGGGGCGGCAACCCAAGAAGTTTTCACACAAGGAAACGAAAGCAGCAAGATACACAATAGAATTGGGAGTAAAGTGATGGAGCTGCGCTCCGAAGAAGTTCAAGAAGATCCGGAAAAAAAGGATGAGGAGGCAGAGAGAATCCACGATCGATATGGGTGGCGAGGAGGACGCACTCACCATCAAGAGGCTGGGGTTCGACTTCTTTCCCCGGGAGGCGCGCAGATTCGTGGGGAATGAATCCCCCCTCGACCAGATCATCAAGATCATCCTGCCGAATCACCGACGGCATCCAGTCGCCCTGGATCCAATCCTTGGGCAGAGCAGTCCTCGAGGAAGATCCGCCCCGAGTGGACTTCTTCCCCTTCCCCTGCACCTCCGCCTTCTTCGCGCGCTCCAGAGCCGACGTCTTCTCCTTCACCATCGTCGCCGGTGAAGCTCGAACAGACCTACGGCACCAAGGTGGGAGCGGAGGTGGCGGAGGATCTTGTGAAGGAAGGGGGAAAAGTGAAGGCGCATTGTTCGGGGGTCCCGAGCTGGCAGCTTATAAGAGGTCGCTTCCGAGTGGCTGACTGGTAGGCCCAGGCAATCCCGTCAAATCCCGCAACGGGCGTGCGCGTGGTACATGGCGAAAAAGGTGGCGCGGGGATCGAGGAGCTTCCGTCCTATCCCATCTGATTACTGCGGCGGCCCCCGTCCCGCGCGCTTCCCGAAATTCAAATCCCGCAAAATCCGCGGGCCGCAGAACAACTCGTCAAAGAAGATCCCTTTCGCACCGTCACTCGGAACTTCACAAGTAAAGAAATTCACTCGACAAGAGGCCAAGAATGGATCAAGGCGACTGAAAGAAGTTGGCGACGTCATCCGTGACAATTGATCCAAAACAAGACGTTCATATAACAAGAGGAACCAGTCGGAAAGATCCCCAACTCCTTCCCCACTCGAACCTCGATCCATTCGGGGGCTAATGATGAAGCTATGTACCTAGGATAGGGGCATGGACCTGTCCTAAGTACCCTACCCAAGGACATCCCTAGAAGAAGTCACCTTTCAATCGACTTGGAGGTATCCCACTCGACAGATTCAAGACACTCGACCACGAAGCAATCACTCGACCAAATTCCAACCACTCGACTGCCAGGAGATCTAAAGTCACCCTGCACGCAAATGGTCGGTCATTAAGTAGCTTTTATGGTCATCCTAGCACTTTATTAGGGGCGTTACCAGTAACCCCCAGTCTTAATGTACTTTAAACCTTGCATTACTGAGGGATGGAGGGGCCTGGCGCACTCTATATAAGCCACCCCCCTCCTCAGTATCAAGGGTTGGCACCCCTGTTATTCATACACACATAATTCAGTCGACCACCTCCGGGCACCGAGGCGTAGGGCTGTTACTTCCTCCGAGAAGGGCCTGAACTCGTAATCCTCGTGTGCTTACAATTCCTCCATAGCTAAGATCTAGCCTCTCCATACATACCCCCTACATCACTGTCAGAGTTAGAACCACGACAACCTGCGCCTTCTCTTCTGGAACTACCTTCAAGGGAGAAGGCTTCTCCACTCGAGCCAAGGAAAAAGGAGGAAGTCCAGTCGACTGGCCAGGGGTTGGCTGATCCTTGCAGTAAAACCAAGTCGACTGCCAGCCCCGGACCGAGTCAGGAAGTATCATCGCTGGGAAAGTACTTTTGCTCCTCATCTGGATCCCCAGACCACCGCACATCTGGATCACCCGCGTCCTCTCATCACTCGACTTGGCCTTTTTGACCGACTGGGAACGGCAAGTGAAGATGTGTTTGAAAAGCCCCCAGTGCGGTCGATGTTGGGGAACGTAGCAGAAATTTAAAATTTTCTATGCATCACCAAGATCAATCTATGGAGTAATCTAGCAACGAGGGGAAGGAGAGTGCATCTACATACCCTTGTAGATTGCTAAGCGGAAGCGTTCAAGTGAACGGGGTTGATGGAGTCGTACTCGTCGTGATACAAATCACCGATGATCCTAGTGCCGAACGGACGGCACCCCCGCGTTCAACACACGTACAACCCGGTGACGTCTCTTACGCCTTGATCCAGCAAGGGAAGAAGGAGAGGTTGGGGAAGACTCCATCCAGCAGTAGCACGACAGCATGGTGGTGAAGGAGGAGCATGGTAATCCTGCAGGGCTTCGCCAAGCACCGCGGGAGAAGAGGAGGACTTGGGAGAGGGGGAGGGCTGCGCCAGAACTTTTGGGGTGCAGCTGCCCTCCCACCCCCACATATATATAGGGGCAAGGGAGAGGGGGGCCGGCCCCCTCAGATCCAATCTGAGGAGGGGCGGCGGCCAAGGGGGGTTGCCTTGCCCCCCAAGGCAAGGGGGGCGCCCCCCTTTTAGGGTTCCCCCAAACCCTAGGAGCATGGGCCCTAGGGGGGAGGCACCCAGCCCACTAAGGGGTTGGTCCCTCTCCACATACAGCCCATAGGGCCCTCCGGGGCAGGTGGACCCCCGGAACCCCTCCGGTGGTCCCGGTACAATACCGGTAACCCCCGAATTATTCCGGTGACCGTATGATGACTTCCCATATATAAATCTTTACCTTCGGACCATTCCGGAACTCCTCGTGATGTACGGGATCTCATCCGGGACTCCGAACAACATTCGGTAACCACGTACATCTATTCCCTATAACCCTAGCGTCATCGAACCTTAAGTGTGTAGACCCTACGGGCTCGGGAGTCATGCAGACATGGCCGAGACAACTCTCCGGTCAATAACCAACAGCGGGATCTGGATACCCATGTTGGCTCCCACATGCTCCACGATGATCTCATCGGATGAACCACGATGTCAAGGATTCAATCAATCCCGTATACATCCCTTTGTCCAACGATATAGTACTTGCCCGAGATTCGATTGTCGGTATCCCGATACCTTGTTCAATCTCGTTACCGGCAAGTCTCTGTACTCGTTCCATAACGCATCATCCCGTGATCAACTCCTTGGTCACATTGTGCACATTATGATGATGTCCTACCGAGTGGGCCCAGAGATACCTCTCTGTTTACATGGAGTGACAAATCCCAGTCTCGATTCGTGCCAACCCAACAGACACTTTCGGAGATACCTGTAGTGTACCTTTATAGCCACCCAGTTACGTTGTGATGTTTGGCACACCCAAAGTACTCCTACGGTATCCGGGAGTTGCACAATCTCATGGTCTAAGGAAATCATACTTGACATTAGAAAAGCTTTAGCATACGAACTACACGATCTTGTGCTAGGCTTAGGATTGGGTCTTGTCCATCACATCATTCTCCTAATGATGTGATCCCGTTATCAACGACATCCAATGTCCATGGTCAGGAAACCGTAACCATCTATTGATCAACGAGCTAGTCAACTAGAGGCTTACTAGGGACATGGTGTTGTCTATGTATCCACACATGTATCTGAGTTTCCTATCAATACAATTCTAGCATGGATAATAAACGATTATCATGAACAATGAAATATAATATAATAATAACCAATTTATTATTGCCTCTAGGGCATATTTCCAATAGTCTCCCACTTGCACTAGAGTCAATAATCTAGTTCACATCGCCATGTGATTAACACTCACATGTCACATCGCCATGTGACCAACATCCAAGAGTCTACTAGACTCAATGATCTAGTTCACATCACTATGTGATAAACACTCAAAGAGTTCTGGGTTTGATCATGTTATGCTTGTGAGAGAGGTTGTAGTCAACGGGTCTTGCCATATTCAGATCCCTATGTATTTTGCAAAACTTTATATTGTAGATGCTGCTACCACGTTCCACTTGGAGCTATTCCAAATTATTGCTCCATTATACGTATCCGGTATCTCTACTCAGAGCTATCCAGATAGGTGTTAAGCTTGCATCGACGTAACTCTTTATGTCGAACTCTTTATCACCTCCATAACCGAGAAACATTTCCTTATTCCTCTAAGGATAATTTCGACCACTATCTGGTGATCCAGTCCTAGATCACCTTTGTACCCTCTTGCCAGACATGTGGCAAGGCACACATCAGGTGCGGTACTCAGCATGGCATACCGTATAGAGCCTATGACAAGAGCATAGGGGACGACCTTCGTCCTTCCTCTTTCTTCTACCGCGGTCAAGCTTTGAGTCTTACTCAACTTCACACCTTACAACTCAGGTAAGAACCCCTTCTTTGACTGATCTATTTTGAACTCCTTCAAAAACATGTCAAGGTGTGCGTTCTTTGAAAGTATCATCAGGCATCTTGATCTATCTCTATAGATCTTGATGCCCAATTTGTAAGCAGCTTTATCCAGGTCTTCCTTTGAAAAACACTCTTCAAACAACCGTTTATGCTTTCTAGAAATTCTACATCATTTTGAATCAACAATATGTCATCCACATATACTTATTAGAAATGTTGTAGTGCTCCCACTCACTTTCTTGTAAATACAAGTTTCTAGCAAACATTGTATAAACCTAAAAGCTTTGATCACTCCATCAAAACATATATTCCGATTCCGAGATGCTTGCTCTAATCCATAGAAGGATTGCTGGAGCCAGCATACCTTTTAGCATCCTTAGGATCGACAAAATCTTTTATTGTATCACATACAACCTTTTCTTACGAAAACTGGTAAGAAAACTTGTTTTGACATCCATCTGTAAGATTTCATAATCGAAAAATACAGCTAATGCTAACATGATTCTGACGGACTTAAGCATCGCTACGGGTGAGAAATTCTCATCGTAGTCAACTCCTTGAACTTGTGAAAAGACTCTTTCCCACAAGTCGAGCTTCATAGACGGTAACATTACCGCCCACGTCCGTCTTCTTCTTAAAGATCCATTTATCTCAATGGCTTACCGATCATCGGGCAAGTCCACCAAAGTCCATACTTTGTTCTGATACATAGATCCTGTCTCGGATTTCATGGCTTCTAACCATTTGTCGGAATATGGGCCCACCATCGCTTCTCCATAGCTCGTAGGTTCATTGTTGTCTAACAACATGATATCTAAGACAAGATTACCGTACCACTTAGGAGTAGTACATATCCTTGTCGACCTACGAGGTTCGATAGCAACTTGATCCAAAGCTTCATGATCACTATCATTAACTTCCTATTCAACAGACATAGGCTCCACAGAAAACATCTTTCTATGTTGCATCACTCTCTGGTTGAAGTAAAGGTTCGACAACCTCATCAAGTTCTATCTTCCTCCCACTCAATTCTTTCGAGAGAAACTCCTTCTCGAGAAAGGACCCGTTCTTAGTGACAAACAATTTGCCCTCGGATCTGAGATAGAAGGTATACCCACCTGTCACTTTTGGGTATCCTATGAAGATGTGTTTGTCCGCTTTGGGTTCGAGCTTCTCCGGCTGAAGCCTTAAGCATCGCAGCCCAAACATTAAGAAACAAAAACTTTGGTTTCTTGCCAAACCAATGTTTACACGACGTCATCTCAACAGACTTAGATGGTGTCCTATCTAAAGTGAATGCAGCTGTCTCTAACGCATAACCTCAAAATGAAAATGGTAGATCGGTAAGAGACATCATAGATCGCACCATATCTCATAAGGTTCGATTACGACGTCCGGACACACCATTACCCTGTGGTGTTCCAGGTGGCTTCAACTATGAAACAATTCCACAATGTCTTAAGTGATTTCCAAACTCATAACTCAGAAATTCTCATCGATTAGATCGTAGGAATTTGATCTTCTTGTTATGATGGTTCTTAACTTCACTCTGAAATCGCTTGAACTTTTCAAACGTTTCAGGCTTGTGCTTCATTAAGTAGATATACCTATATCTACCCAAATCGACAGTGAAGATGAGAAAATAGTGATATCCACCGCACGCTTCAATTCTCATTGGATCACACACATCAGCATGCATGATTTCCAACAAGTCACTTGCCCGTTTCATTGTACCTGAAAACGAGGTCTTAGTCATCTTGCCGATGAGGCATGGCTCGCATGTGTCAAGTGATTCAAAATCAAGTGACTCCAAACATCCATCGACATGGAGTTTCTTCATGCATCTTACACCAATATGACCTAAGCAGCAGTGCCACGAGAAAGTGGTACTATCAGTATTAACTCTACATCTTTTGGCGTGAACATGTGTATTACCACGACCGAGATTCAATGAACCATTCACATAGGGTGCATGACCATGAAAGTTATTATTCATGTAAATAGAATAACTAGTATTCTCTAACTTAAATGAATAACCGTATTGCAATGAACATGATCTAATCATATTCATGCTCAACGTAGACACCTGTTAACATTTATCTAGGTTCAATACTAATCCCGAAGGCAGATGGAGCATGCGATGGTGATCTCATCAACTTTGGAAACACTTCCAACACACATCGTCACCTCGCCCTCGGCCAGTCTCCGTTTAGTCCGTAGCTTTTGCTTCAAGTCACCAATAATAGTAACTGAACCGGTATCCAATACCCAGGTGCTACCAGGAGTACTAGTGAGGTACACATTAATAACACGTATATACTTTGTTGAAGTTGCCAGCCTTCTTATCTACCATGCATTTGGGGTAATTCCGCTACCAGTGACCGTTCCCCTTACAATAGAAGCACTCAGTCTCGGGTTTGGCTTCAACCTTGGGTTCCTTCACTGGAGCGGCAACTGGTTTGCCATCCATGAAGTTTCCCTTCTAGCCCTTGCCCTTCTTGATACCAGTGATCTTGTTAAACCATCAACACTTGATGCTCCTTCTTGATTTCTAGCTTTTGCGGTCTTAAGCACCGTGAACAGCTCCGGGATCAACTCCATCCCTTGCACGTCATAGTTCATCACGAAGATCTAGTAGCTTAGTGATAGTGGCTAGAGAACTCTATCAATCACTATCTTATCTAGAAGTTTAACTCCCACTGCTTTAAGTGATTGTAGCACCCAGACATTCTGAGCACATGATCACTAGTTGAGCTATTCTCCTCCATCTTGTTGGCTAAAGAACTTGTCAGAGGTCTCACACCTCTCAACACGGGCATGAGCCTGAAATCCCAATTTCAGTTCTTGGAAGATCTCATATGTTCTATGGCATTTAAAACGTCATTGGAATCCCGATTCTAAGCCGTAAAGTATGGTGCACTAAACTATCAAGTAGTCATCACGACGTGTCTGTCAGGTGTTCACAACATCCACAGACGACGTTGTAGGGGTTTGCACATCGAGCGTTGCATCAAAGACGTAAGCCTTCTATGTAGCAGTGAGGACACTCCTCGGACTACGGACCTAGTCCGCATCATTGCTTACAATATCTTTCAACTTAGTCTTTCACTAGGAACGTATTGAAACAAGGAGCTACAACGTGAGCTATTTATCTACAACATATTTGCAAAGACAATTTAGACTATGTTCATGATAATTGAGTTCATCTAATCAAATTATTTAATGAACTCCCACTCAGATAGACATCCCTCTAGTCATCTAAGTGAAACATGATCTGAATCGACTAGGCCGTGTCCGATCATCACGTGAGACGGACTAGTCATCAACGGTGAACATCTCATGTTGATCGTATCTTCTATACGACTCATGTTCGACCTTTCGGTCTTTCGTGTTCCGAGGCCATGTTTGTACATGCTAGGCTCGTCAAGTCAACCTAAGTGTATTACGTGTGTAAATCTGGCTTACACCCGTTGTATTCGAACGTTAGAATCTATCACACCCGATCATCACGTGGTGCTTTGAAACGACGAACCTTCGCAACGGTGCACAATTAGGGGGAACACTTTTCTTGAAATTTTAGTGAGGGATCATCTTATTTAAGCTACCGTCGTTCTAAGCAAATAAGATGTAAAACATGATAAACATCACATGCAATCAAATAGTGACATGATATGGCCAATATCATTTTGCTCCTTTCGATCTCCATCTTCGGGGCTCCATGATCATCGTTGTCACCGACATGACACCATGATCTCCATCATCGTGTCTTCTTAAAGTTGTCTCGTCATCTATTACTTCTACTACTATGGCTAACGCTTTAGCAATGAAGTAAAGTAATTACATGATGTTTATGTTGACACGCAGGTCATAAATAAATTAAGACAACTCTTATGGCTCCTGCCGGTTTTCATACTCATCGACATGCAAGTCGTGATTCCTATTACCAGAACATGATCAATCTCATACATCACATATATCATTCATCACATCCCTTGGCCATATCACATCACAAGGCATATGCTGCAAAAACAAGTTAGACGTCCTCTAATTGTAGTTGCAAGTTTTTACGTGGCTGCTATAGGTTTCTAGCAAGAACGTTTCTTACCTACGCCAAAACCACAACGTGATATGCCAATTTCTATTTACCCTTCATAAGGACCCTTTTCATCGAATCCGATCCGACTAAAGTGGGAGAGACATACACCCGCTAGCCACCTTATGCAACTAGTGCATGTCAGTCGGTGGAACCAGTCTCACGTAAGCGTACGTGTAAGGTCGGTCCGGGCCGCTTCATCCCACGATGCCGCCGAATCAAGATAAGACTAGTAACGGCAAGTAAATTGACAATATCGACGCCCACAACTGCTTTGTGTTCTACTCGTGCATAGAAACTACGCATAAACCTGGCTCTGATACCACTGTTGGGGAACGTAGCAGAAATTTAAAATTTTCTACGCATCACCAGGATCAATCTATGGAGTAATCTAGCAACAAGGGGAAGGAGAGTGCATCTACATACCCTTGTAGATCGCTAAGCGGAAGCGTTCAAGTGAACAGGGTTGATGGAGTCGTACTCGTCGTGATCCAAATCACCGATGATCCTAGTGCTGAACGGATGGCACCTCCGCGTTCAACACACGTACAGCCCGGTGACGTCTCCTACACCTTGATCCAGCAAGGGAAGAAGGAGAGGTTGGGGAAGACTCCATCCAGCAGCAGCACGACGGCATGGTGGTGAAGGAGGAGCGTGGTAATCCTGCAGGGCTTCGCCAAGCACCGCGGGAGAAGAGGAGGACTTGGGAGAGGGGGAGGGCTGCGCCAGAACTTTTGGGGTGCGGCTGCCCTCCCACCCCCCACATATATATAGGGGCAAGGGAGAGGGGGGCCGGCCCCCTCAGATCCAATCTGAGGAGGGGCGGCGGCCAAGGGGGGTTGCCTTGCCCCCCAAGGCAAGGGGGGCGCCCCCCTTTTAGGGTTCCCCCAAACCCTAGGTGCATGGGCCCTAGGGGGGAGGCGCCCCGCCCACTAAGGGGCTGGTCCCTCTCCACATACAGCCCATAGGGCCCTCCGGGGCAGGTGGACTCTCCCGGTGGACCCCCGGAACCCCTCCGGTGGTCCCGGTACAATACCGGTAACCCCCGAATTATTTCGGTGACCGTATGATGACTTCCCATATATAGATCTTTACCTCCGGACCATTCCGGAACTCCTCGTGACGTCCGGGATCTCATCTGGGACTCTGAACAACATTCGGTAACCACGTACATCTATTCCCTATATCCCTAGCATCATCGAACCTTAAGTGTGTAGACCCTACGGGCTCAGGAGTCATGCAGACATGGCCGAGACAACTCTCCGGTCAATAACCAACAACGGGATCTGGATACCCATGTTGGCTCCCACATGCTCCACGATGATCTCATCGGATGAACCACGGTGTCAAGGATTCAATCAATCCCGTATACAATTCCCTTTGTCTAGCGGTATAGTACTTGCCCGAGATTCGATCGTTGGTATCCCGATACCTTGTTCAATCTCGTTACCGGCAAGTCTCTTTACTCGTTCCGTAACACATCATCCCGTGATCAACTCCTTGATCACATTGTGCACATTATGATGATGTCCTACCGAGTGGGTCCAGAGATACCTCTTCGTTTACACGGAGTGACAAATCCCAGTCTCGATTCGTGCCAACCCAACAGACACTTTTGGAGATACCTGTAGTGTACCTTTATAGCCACCCAGTTACGTTGTTACGTTTGGCACACCCAAAGTACTCCTACGGTATCCGGGAGTTGCACAATCTCATGGTCTAAGGAAATGATACTTGACATTAGAAAAGTTTTAGCATACGAACTACACGATCTTGTGCTAGGCTTAGGATTGGGTCTTGTCCATCACATCATTCTCCTAATGATGTGATCCCGTTATCAACGACATCCAATGTCCATGGTCAGGAAACCGTAACCATCTATTGATCAACGAGCTAGTCAACTAGAGGCTTACTAGGGACATGGTGTTGTCTATGTATCCACACATGTATCTGAGTTTCCTATCAATACAATTCTAGCATGAATAATAAACGATTATCATGAACAATGAAATATAATATAATAATAACCAATTTATTATTGCCTCTAGGGCATATTTCCAACAGTCGACAACCCAAGAAGTTTTCGCACATGGACACGAAAGCGGCCAGATAGACTATGGTGTTCAGAGTGAAATGGTGGAGCTGAGCCCCAAAGAAGTTCAAAAAACCCGGAAGAAAGGGTGGGGAGGCAGTGAGAATCCGTGATCTACGTGGGTTGCTAGGAGGACACACTCACCCTCTCTGGGCTGCGGCTCGGTTTCGTCCCCCGGGAGCCGGGCCGACTTGTGGGGGATCAATCCCCCCTCCACCAGGTCGTCGAGGTCGTCCTGTGTGATTGCTGAGCGGATCCAGTCACCCTGGATCCAGCCTGCCGGCAGGCCGGACCTCGACGAGGATCCACCCCGGCTGGTTCGCTTGCCCTTCGCCTTCGCGGTCGCCTTCTTCGCGCGTTCCGGCACCGCCGTCTTATCCTTCCCCATGGTGGCGGATCGAGCTCGAGCGGAGGTCCGGCGACGAGGCGGAAGCGAGAGTGGCGGAGAGATCGGGAGAAAGAGAAGAGAGATTGGGAGCGTGCGGAGCAGAGGCCTGGCCCGAGACCTTTTATAAGGCCTTCCACCGAATGGCTGACTGGTGGACCCAAGCGATCTATACAAATCCCGCAACAGTCGCGCGCGCAGTACGTGGCGAAAAAGGTGGTGCGGGGATCGAGGAGACTTGCCTAATCCATCCCGATAACCTCGGTTCCTCCCGTCTGGCGCACTTCCCAAAATTTGAATCCCGCAAGATCCGCAGAGAGCAGAACAACCTGTCAGACTGAAGACAAACACCCTCTACATCATCATTCGGAATTCCACCATGAAAGTTCACTTGACAACAACCAAGAATGGACCAAGGCGATTGAGAAATGAGTCGACGTCATCTCCTCAACTCGTTGTGTCAGGACAAGGCATATTCATAGCGCAAAGAGTGGGTCGAAAGTGTTCTCAAACCCTTCCTCACTCAAACCCTGATCCATTCGGGGGCTAATGATGAAGCTATGTACCTAGGGTAGGGTCATGGACCTGTCCAGTATACCCTCCCCAAGGACATCTTTACAAAGAATTAGAAGCAGTCGAAGAGAAATCATCATCCACTCGACCGCGGAGATGCGCTCACTCGACCACCTTTAAGACACTCGACCACTAGAAGACGAGGAACCCTCCACTCTGCAACGGTTGGGACTTAAACCATAGCATTATGAGCATTTATGACATTTTATTGTAGACGTTACCAGTAACGCCTTTCCTTTATGAGCATTGAATCCTGAGTAACGGAGGGGAGCTGGGGTCCTGGCGCACTCTATATAAGCCACCCCCTCCTCTGGGACAGGGGTTCACACTTTTTTGTAAACTCACACACACATATAATCCAGTCGACCGCCTCAGGGCACCGAGACGTAGGGCTGTTACTTCCTCCGAGAAGGGCCTGAACTCGTAAAACTCGTGTGTACAACTACTCCATAGCTAGGATCTTGCCTCCTCATACCTACCCCCATTCTACTGTCAGTCTTAGATCCACGACATCCGCCACATGAAATATAGCACCATTTTCTTCAAAAAATTGACCATTTTCTGCACCGTTTACTGCACTGTTTGCTGCATGACTCTGCACATGAGAAGTACTAGTAGGATCATCAGTTGGGTTAGTACAATCATCGCCCCCTTGATCAAGGTTTTGGAGATTGGATGAAAGGAGGAGAATTTCTTTCCTAAGAAGTGCTCCGGCGTTGGGATGAAGAGACTCAAAAGGATATATGGATTCATCGAACACAACATCTCGAGAAATATACACCCTGCGGTGGAAACATCTAAGCATTTAACACCTTTATGAATGGAACTATATCCAGGGAATACACACTTCTTGGAACGAAACGCAAGTTTTTGTGTATTGTAAGGACGAAGGTTGGGCCAGCAAGCACAACCAAACACACAGAGAGATTTATAATCAGGAGTAGTACCAAAAAGACATGTGATGGGAGTTTCGAATTTGATGACTTTGCTAGGAAGCAAATTTATGAGACATGTGGCAGTCAAAAAAGCTTCATCCCAAAACTTCAATGGCATGGATGCATTTGCTAGCAGGGCTAACCCTACCTCAACAACATGACGATGTTTTCTCTCGGCAGAACCATTCTGTTGATGTGTATGGGGACACGAAACATGATGAGAGATACCAAGTTGCTGAAAAAAGAGATTAAGCTTCTTATATTCACCTCCCCAGTCGGTTTGCATGGCAATGATCTTAATGTTTAGTTTTCGTTCAACAAGATTCTGAAAATTCTTGAAAACTTGAAACACTTCAGATCGTTTCTTAAGAAGATAGATCCAAGTAAATTCGCTATAATCATCAATGAAGCTTACATAATAGGAATGTCTACCAACAGAGGTAGGATCTGGCCCCCAAACATCTGAAAATACAAGTTGTAAGGGTGCAGTGGAACTGCTGACAGAAATAGGGTATGGCAAATGTGACTTTTAGCTTGTTGACATGGATCACAAACTGACTCAATGCTAGACTCATGAGATTGGGGAAGTTTATTCTTACTAAGGACGAGCTTAGCAATAACTGATGAAGGATGACCTAATCTACTGTGCCACTTTGATGAAGAAGGCTTGACAGCAACTAAAGCATGTTTATTTAATGATGATGATGACGCTATGATTGGGTAGAGACCTCCCACGCACTTGCCTCTAAGAAGAACCCTCCTCATGTCCAAGTCCTTAACCAAAAAGAAGTAAGGATAGAATTCAATGAGAACACGATTATCAAGGGTAAATCTATGAACAGAAAGAAGATTTTTTGATGTTTCAGGCACATATATAATTCTGTTTAGATTGAAATTTTTTAAGGGGTTTTTGACAATTGAACTACCAACATGAGTAATGTCCATACCAGAACCACTTGCAGTGTGCACTTGGTCATGTCCACGGTACTTGTTCCTGATGGTCAGCTTGTCGAGCTCCCCCGTGATGTGGTTGGTAGCACTAGTATCTGCATACCAGTTTGTGTCGATGCCGTAGGAGTTGGTGAAAGCGTTTGCCTCCTTCTCCTCATACTCCTCGTCCTCCTCATAACGCCCCCAGCATGCACGAGCGCCTCCTCGATGATGCTTGAGACAGATCTGGCACTCGGGATAATCCCGGTGCTGTTGACGTTGCCGATTCTGTTGTTGGGGACGGCCACCTCGAGCGCCCCTATTGCTGCTGCTTGGAGCAGAGGGAGAGCGCCTCCCTCGACCGCGCCCCCTGGTCCCACATGCGCGTGCCCTGGACCTGTACTGGCCGCGGCCTCTGTACGCTAGGTTCGCTGAAGTGTTGAATCCTCCTTCTCCATCGCCCAACATCTCCATGCGCTGGTCGAAGGCGGCGATCTGAGCAAAGAGCTCGTCAACGTTGATGGAGGTCTTGACAACACCAATGGCCGCCACCACCAGATCATAGTCGTGATTCAATCCGGCGAGCACGTAGTCCACCATCTGGGATCCGAGACCGGGCATCCTGCCGCCGCGAGTTCATCCCCGAGACTCTTCATCTTGGAGATGTACGCCGTGCTGGACATGCTGCCCTTCTTTGTCGTGGTGATGGCGATCCTCAAGTTGGTGATGCAGGATTGGGACTGCGATGCAAACAGGGTGGTGATGCCGGTCCACAAATCATAGTTATTTTCCTTACCAACGAACTGCGCGAGGACTTCTTTGGAGAGGGAGTTCATCAGGTAGCTGAGGACCTGTTGGTCCTTTGATAGCCATGGCGCATAAAGTGGATTGGGTACCACTTCCATGGTCTTGTCCGACTTCTGTTGCTCCACCGTGGTCGGGGGCGCCGCGTCGGTTCCATCCAGGAGCCCCGTGACCTGCGCTCCTCGCAGGCCGGGCATGACCTGGGCCTTCCACAAGAGGTAGTTCCCCTTGCTAAGCTTTTTGGCTGGTGGAGGTCCGAGGTTGAGGACGACTGGTGCCGAGCTGGAAGACATGGCGATGGGGATTGGCTTCTGGTAGCGATGGGGATTGGCTTCTGGTAGCTAGACAGGAAGAGAATAGGCTCTGTATACCATGTAAGATTGAAGCGTTCCTACTCTCCGGAAGGAGAGCCGCATGGGTATTTATTGATCTGGGCGTAATATGCCGTGAGGTATAAGAAGCAGTCGATCGCTAGGATACAACTGTCGTACAGGAGACCAGGAAGAATACGACGAGAAAGAGGGAGTAGAGATAGATACAGATGAGATTACAATAGCAGGTTTAAACTATTTCTAACAAACCCCTCCACAACTGCAGTTAGAGCGTCCACTACGACCGGTTCTTCATGTGGACGTTGCTGCTTGAGAAAATTTTAATGGTTGATGCTCTGCTATGACGTGGATGGGAAAACAACTATTTCTACCCTTTGTGTGAAAGAAATCTTGAAACACCATCACACCTGATCATTGAATGTCCTTGGTCACGCAAAATCTAGGATGCGATCGCTTCGTCGGCTAGCTGCCGACGCTAAAGCCCATGGCGTGGACAGGACCGGCGGTAATCATGGGCTGGATGGTGCAGTGCTATGCAAATGCATCAGGGGCAAATAAGAAAGGAGTGCTGTCACTTACCCTATTGGCAGCAGCACGGCTGTATTTCGTGGATGCTTAAGGGCGACTCGATCACTGATTTTTTTTGCGATTGCTAATGGACACCGTAGGAGATGCTCTATGGCTTACTAAGAATGTTTCCTATGGCTTACTAAATTCATACAAAAAAATGTTTTTTTCTTTTTGTCCTTTGCCTTTTCTATTTTGTTCTTCTTCGCTTTGATTTTTCTTCTCTTCTTTTTGGGCCGCTTTTCAAAATTATTCATTTGGATCAAGTGTTTCCACATCGGTGGCCTGGATCTTGTGGATGAGTGATAATAAGTTGCTTATTGAGAAGGTCCTTTTGTGTCATGCTGCTGACTCTAGGTTTTAAGTTTTTGGCTTTTATGCAGCAGTGACAACCCCTCTTTAAGCGGTAGGACATGAGTTTGCTGGATGTCAGGATTGTCGTTCCTTAGTTAGTCCACTGTCACCTCTTTGCGATTTCCTAGTCATAAGGCTCCTTGGGCCTTGAGGCGCCTTCGACCGTTTTCTTTCCCTCATTCGGGTATGCTTATAGTGTTTTCCCAACACACTATTTGTATGTTTTGCTTTCGGATGTGGCGTTGACATGGTGTATGAACATTAGTTATTGTTGCTTATACCTTTTTTTCCAGGTATTGTTGCTTATACCTATAAAGCGAGACAAAAACTTTTTCGGGAGATAGGATGAATAGGAGAGAGAAATATTATCACGTGGATAACAATTGGGGAAGACCACATTGGTCAGCATTGAAGCCGCGCTGGCTGGGTGGAGGGATGAAACTTTCCTGGTTTGGAAAATTAAGGTGAAACTTGCCCTGTTCTATTCACTGACTAAGTCTTGAAGTTTTTACACATATAATCCGTTTGGTTTTGTAGAGACTGGTGATCTTTTGCCCTTCGAAGCATGTCAGTTGTTTTGTTCCTCTGTTGAGCCACTTGATGTTGTATGTATCTATGTGTATGTGAAATTTGCAATGTGAGAGCATATACTCATATACCATATTTTTTCGCTTTATTCAGAAAGCACAGGTTGGAACCGGATGTTCAATATCAGAACTTGCAAAGGGAGACGATTGAGGTCTCAACAAGACATCTTCGGCGATGTTCGCACACGTGGACGACGGCGGCCAGACGGAGCGCTCGGGTTCGGATAGGGGCCGGGGTCCAAGGCCGGACCGGACACGCCAAGCGTTTGTTATCACCTGCCGCATCCACCTGCATGCATGCAAACCACCAAAGGCCGTACGTATCTGAACGAACTCTCGATCATCTCGGTTCATCGATCTCAAACCCTAATTAAACCCTTCCAAAGCTTCAGGATTTCCACTTTTTATATTCCTCTGGCGGATCTCGCGCGTATATACACCGACCGCGCCCATATCTATACGCGCTCATGCCGCCGGCTGTCGTGCCCGTCGAAGACGGCGGCTGCGGCGGCGCCAAGGAGGAGGCCGTCTGCGAAAGCTGCCACGTCGCGTGGTCGGCGTGGCTGACCCGCCTCGGCCGGTGCCTCCTCGCCTCCACGCTCCACCCGTGTCACGCCGCGCTCGGCCTCTCCCCGCCGCCGGCGCCCTGCTTCGCCTCTTTCCCCGCCGTCGTCCGGGGCACGCTCTTCCTCCCGTCAACCGGCGACCGCCGCGTCCGCCTCTTCCTGCACGAGCACGCGGCGCCCGCGGAGTCCGCCGCGCCCGCGCCGATCCTGGTCCTCGACCTGCCGGCCGGCCTCGTGGGCGCGGACATCGCCGCCGCCGGCAGGATCGTGCTCGAGTGCCAGCGGGAGTGGGCCGGCAGCGGAGGCGCTCTCCTGGAGTCGCCGAAGTGGCTGGTGTACTGCAACGGCAGCCGCGTGGGGTTCGCGGCGAGGCGGGAGACCATGTCCGACGGGGAGGGGTGGGCGATGGAGAAGCTCTGGGCCGTGACCGCCGGCGCGGGGCGGCTTCCCGGCGGAGGGGTGGAGTACCTGCGGGGCCAGTTTGAGAGGATCGTCGGGTCGGCCGATGCGGAGTCGTTCCACCTCGTGGAGCCGCTGGGGTGGCTGGGAGTTCACGGCGTCGGCGGCCTTAGCGTCTTCTTCCATCGGATTTGATGGAAAACTACATTGAACTTTTGCATATACAAGACGAGGTGCCAATTGGCTACTTACCATCAAACTCTTCACAAATCAGTGGATGGAAACAATTTTTTTTCCTTTGTGCTCCACAGCTATCAGAAGCAGTAAGTTAAGAGCATTCATGGTGGTGCACGGTGTGACAAATACAGTATTCTTTTCTTCTTTCCAAAACGGAATTACCCATGCACCCAAGTGCATATATCCATTAGACTGTACTCCCTCGATCCTTTTTATGTACTAGTCAATGTATACGTGCAATGCACGTTAATTTAAAAGTATATTAAGTGCATACAGATATTAAGTATGATATTATTTGTCTGTTATTATGTGATTAACACTATATTTGGCATAAAATTAACTGCATGCTAAACGTGTTAAGCGCTCGACATTGAAGCACTCTAGGTCGTTGGATTGACATGATTTGATGACGGAGATTAATTGAATCAACCCCTTTAGGTCTTTTTATTTATAATACTAGTATCAATTACTTTTTCGCGGGAATGGTAGGATATCAATTAAATGCCAGATTTCAAGGGATAGTATTGAGTCAAAACGTGTTTATAATCAATGACATCGTGTTTTGTGCTCATCATTGGAGTGATTTAATCCGCTAGATAACATGATTTGACGGTCGATATGGTTTGGATCTGCCCATTTGGGTCTTTTTATATTGGTATAGATAGCTAGCAATAATGTACGTGCAATGCACGTTTATATTAGGTAGGATATTAGTTGCACGTTATATTAGATAAGATATATTTGTTGCACGTTGATATTTGGTAATATATCAATTACTTTTTCGCAGGAATGGTATGATATTAATTACACGGCAGATTTCAAGGGATAGCGTTGAGTCAAAACGTGTTTATAACCAATGGCAGTGGTGGGTAATTAGAGCGTTAAACATGTTTGATGCTCAACATTGGAGGGATTTGAACCGCTAGATAACATGATTTGACGATGGAGATGATTTGGATCTGCACATTTGGGTCTTTTTATATTGGTATGTATGTATGTATGTATGTATGTACGTATGTATTCTCAGGAGTACACAACCATTTTCCTATATATATATATAATATTGGTATAGATACAAAACCATTTAGTCTTATCCTAAGTTAAGACTAGTAGAATGCCCGTGCGTTGCCACGGGCAATGGATACATTTTTTGCTGGTTGCATATATAAATATTTTAGTGGTTCAACATCTGTCGTGTACTTGCAATTCTTATACACACCAACTGATATTGTCGAACTTTGTTACAACACCATATCCACACCCAGCCGCTACTATCACAGTGGGTAAGTTGCTACTTAGTAAACAAATAAATAATAATCATTTTAACTCTGCAACATACCGTAAATTTATTGTTAATGATGGGGAATCTACTTGGTTTTTGCTTGTTTGGTGGCATGGGGCTACTCCTTTATGTTCTTCCTTCCCTCTTCCTTTTTCCTTCTGTGGCAATTCTGAGATAACTATTTATCATCTTGCCTACTTTGGTTGCCATTTGGCCTTCCGTCGCTCCCTTTCTCATGCAGATTTGGAACAGTGGCATCAGCTTGCTGCCACCTTCCCCTCGCTCTCGGAGACTTCAGATTCGGTGGTCTAGCCTCATTTCTCCTCGGGGTGTTTTATTGGTGAAGTCGCTTTACCGCAAGCTCATTTCGGGTTCTATTACTCTGAAGTTCAAGGGTGTTTGGAGGGCTTGTGTTCTGCTTGAAATCTAGACCTTCCTTTGGCAAGCTATTTGTGGAAAGCTCCATGCTGCTGCGTGTTGGGATCAAATTCGGAAGCGTAATGCTCGGGTTGCGGCTACGTGCTCTCTTTGTTCTCAGCTAGAAGATTCTAACCATATTTTATCTTCTTATGATTTTGCGATCCTACCGTGGAGCTGTACTCGGCGGTCTCCGTCTAGTTTCGCTCAGTTATTACTTATTGTCAGTTCTTTGTTTGGGTAGTTGTGGCGTGTTTTCTGGCCTGGCTTTGCTGCAGTCATTTGGACTCTCTGGATGACCCAAAATAAGTTTACCATTGAACATGTGTTCCCTTCGAAATCAGTTGACATTATTTTTAAATCTCTTAAAGCCTTTGATTAAGACCTGCGATGTGGACGCCACAGATATGCTTATCTCACGCGCCAGGGCTATGGCTATCTCTCTATCTCCAAGGGCGCAACCTACTGCTTAGCAATCGTCAGGTTGTCTTTAGCTAGCTTCTATTTTTGGTACCTGGTTGTGGCCTGTGTGCCTAAAGTTGAACTTGGTCTGTTGGGTTGTGCGTGTTGTTGTGCTGCCGTGGCATTTGATTGTATGGGTGTGACAATGTTGTGAACCTTCTATGGCTTTATTTGTAAAGTTGGGCAATGGTCTTTTCTCTAAAAAGAAGTGTTTACCATTGATTTGGCACCCAAACTATTCTTTTAAATGATATATCTCTGCAACCCTATACAAGAAATAAAGGCATTTCTTTGCAAATGGAACTAAATCCCAAGGAATATTTTTGTGCAAAGATACTTTTGAACATTGTAACATAATAGCGACAAATAACTCTGATATGCTCCTTGCTTCTGTATGATTAAAATATCCACCTTTCAAATGAGAACGTGTGTCACCACCACCATTGCTGACCACAAACTCCCATTCGTAATATTGCTAAGAGTAGTAAAGATTACATGAACCCATCCTAGCAACAGGATAATTGGGAACAATGAAAGAACAATTAGAACTATACATACGAAAATAAGCTAGCGCTCGCAGTGTTCCCTAAAATAAAATTTGGACAACATGCCAACGCAGCAAAAAAACCCTTCTCAACAGAAGTTGTTGTACTACATATAGAAAGTGATAATCAACATCAAGGCAGGGAAGAAATTAAAAAGAAGACGCATGCTACTTGCATCCAATTAGGATAAAGAACATGGAAAGTATCACTTGTGAACCGACTGGGATAGAAATACATAAAGGATCCATCAACACCCAACCATTTTACAATTAACTGCATTTATTTGACATTATTTAGCATAAAATAAATTGGAACGAAATAGTCCGACGTAAAAGGAAGTACTGTAGAGGGGCATTGATTCATGTAACCCATTCCTTGCGCGTCCGATAACAGGAGGTGGAGCCTGTGGAAACACAAAGAAGGATAAGCCCAAAAGCATGATGCAACCCAATCCAACGTAAGGGAGAGGGAAAGTGGCACTCTAGCTCTGAAAAAAAGACCTCATTTCTAGAATTCACCTACACTCAATGTCGTCGTTCGCTCGCCAAAGGAGGGCTCGACGTGGACTCGCCGTTTCCATTCACGTGTTCGGCACGCCCATCCCCATAGTTGTGGTCGACTACACCATACCACACCATCAAGACCGATCTCAAACAATATTGGTCTTCTCCTCTGCGATGTCACTGCCCTAGCGCATACCAGAGATGTCCTACTATCGGCTTCAGGACACCGGCCATGACCTCCAAGAGGAGGAGCACAAGTCCGGCTCCAAGGCCTCATGGCAATAGCCGCCAGACCATTGGTTTCACAAGGAGAAGCAATGGTAGCACCGGAAGACGAGGTTAGAGCATTTTTAATAGACGGTCCATATGTAAAAATAACCAACTTTTGGATCTTTTGAGGCAAAAAACTGCTCTCCAACATATGGTTCATATGCAAAAAAATAATTACATCTCCGCCTCCCGGTGATGCAAAATTCAACACCTCGAGGTGCAAATTTACATCTCCGGAGGCAGGAGATGTAAAAACCGCAGCCGCCGCCAACGCCCAACCGCTCTTCATTTCCTTTCCCCCCTCCCCACTTCTTCCTCCCGCCCGCCGCGCCTGTAACACCCTCGATGCGACTATATCTCCCACGTGTCGAGGCACGACTTAGAGGCATAATCGCATTGAAGGCATATGTCACAAGTTAGGCAATCTTCACAACATCCCATGTAATATAGATAATAAAAAGGGGAGATAACATAGTTGGCTTACACTCGCCACGTCAATCAAGTACATAAATAACATTACATCATCCAAACACTCATGGCCCGACTACGGCGCCAAAATAAAAGATAACCCAACATGCGACACGGTCCCGATCACCCCCAACTGGACACCACTACTGATCATCAGGAAAGGAAACATAGTAACGTTGAGAGTCTTCGTCGAACTCCCACTTGAGCTCAAGCGCGTCTCCTGGAGCGGAATCATCAGGCCTTGCATCTGGTGTAACAGTAATCTGTGAGCCACAAGGACTCAGCAATCTCGCACCCTCGCGATCAAGGCTATTTAAGCTTATAGGTAAGGCAAGGTAAAATATGTGGAGCTGCAGCAAGCGACTAGCAAAAATATGGTGGCTATCCTGTTCGCAAGAGAGAGAGCGAGAAGAGGAGGCAAAGCGCGAGCGAGAAACTAGAGAGCAACCTGCGCAAACATTACTCCAACACCGTGTCCACTTCCCGGACTCCGCCGAGAAGAGGCCATCACGGTAACACACTCAGTTGATTCATTTTAATTAAGTTAAGGTTCAAGTTATCTACAACCGGACATTAACAAATTCCCATCTGCCCATAACCGCGGGCACGACTTTCGAAAGTTCAAATCCCTGCAGGGGAGTCCCCACTTAGCCCATGATAAGCTCTCACGGTCAACAAAGGAATAGACCTCCTCCCAAGACGTTCCGATCAGACTCGGTATCTTGGTTCTTCAAGACACTTCAACAGGTTAAAACAAGACCAGCAACACCACCCGAATGTGCCGACAAATCCCGATAGGAGCTGCACATATCTCGTTCTCAGGGCACACTCAGATGAGACATCCTACGAGTAAAACCAACCCTTAAGTTGCCCCGAGGTGGCCCCGCAGTCTACTCGGTCGGACCAACACTCAGAGGAGCACTGGCCCGGGGGGGGGGGGTTAAATAAGATGACCCTCGGGCTCCAAAAACCCAAGGAAAAAAAGAGGCTAGGTGGAAAATGGTAAAACCAAGGTTGGGCATTGCTGGAAAAGCTTTAATCAAGGCGAACTATCAAGGGGTTCCCATTATAACCCAACCGCGTAAGGAACACAAAATCCGTGAACATAACACCGATATGACAGAAACTAGGGCGGCAAGAGTGGAACAAAACACTAGGCGAGAGGCCGAGCCTTCCACCCTTTACCAAGTATATAGATGCATTAAGATAACAAGATAATATAATGATATCCCAGCAAGTAAATAAATGTTCCAACAAGAAACGCTCTCCAATCTTCACCTGCAACTAGCAACGCTATAAGAGGGGCTGAGCAAAGCGGTAACATAGCCAATCAATGGTTTGCTAGGACATGGTGGGTTAGAGGTTTGACATGGCAATTTGGGGGGCTTGAAAGCAAGTGGTAGGCATCGTAGAATTGGCATAGCAAAAGAGCGAGCAAACTAGCATAGCAAAGATAGTAGTGATTTCGAGGGTATGATCATCTTGCCTGCAGAGTTGTCAGAGTTGACTGGATCCTCGAAAGCAAACTCAACGGGCTCTTCGTTAGCGAAATCGTCTCCCGGCTCTACCCAAACAAGACAAACGAAGAACAAGGACACAATCAACCACATGCAAGGATCAAACAATAAGATGCAATGATGATATGCTATGCGGGAAGCATATGCAAGATTTGACAAGGGATGCATGAACCTGGCCTAAACCTGGAAATCCAAGTGTTCCACTGGAAAGGTGAGATGAAATCGCTTGAAAACGATATAAAGAACACCGGAATCAGAGTTACGGTTTGGAAATGGCAAGCGATTCAAATATGACGTCGGTCTGCGATTTACAGCAAGTAGCCATCTAAATGCAACGATAAGGACATGCTACAGCACCCAAACATGACAACAAAATACATGGCAGGGATGCATTCATGATGCTTAACAAAAGTCTAGCACTGAGCTACGGCCAAAACATCCATTAACAGGTTCAAACAAGCATGGCAAAAATGCATATGGTAAACAAATTTCAGACTTAGTGAAATTAACACTTGTCTGGAATTTTAGATCAGGTAGCACTCTTCGGAGCAACAAAACTACATGCTACAGGACCTGAACATGTCAAAGTAAAACATGGCATGGATCTACTCAAAGGGCTTAACAAAAGTCCCTTAGTGACCTTGAGCCAAAAGGGATCAGAAAATACAATTGCAAACATGTGAACATGGCAAAAACATAATCAGATCACAGACTTAGTGAAAACTGGAGCATGCTGAAAACAGATATCAAGTAGGCATGTTTACGAGCTCGATGCACTCACTACGGAGCAATTCATAAAAAGATAAGCATACACCTATCAAGAACACATAAAATGCAAGCTAGACATGGCAAGAACAGTAGCATAGCATGCACGGATCAACTACAACATCATCGGCAAAATTGCAAACAAGTTGTCAATCTGCCCAGATTCACAAAGTAGCAAAAGTAGAGCTCGATTGACTCAAGCTAGGGTGCTCCATAATTGAAAACAAAGACATGGATGGATAGAGCACTACAAAATTAACAAAACATCCTTACTGATCATCCTCAAAAGAGGCACGGATCACTAGGAAAGAACATGAACATATGGCCATATGAGATAAACAGATCAAGGACTTCGTGGAATTGCTAAGTCCCTGAAATCAGAATTACCAAGTGTCTCACTTGGCAAGCTTGTGCTAGTCACCACACACATCACAAAAATACATGGGTTGCACCTCTGGAAAGATGACAAAACCCTTAACAAAACATATGTAGAACTCATGGGCATATCATGCACACAATAATCATGGCAAAAATGACAAAAAGCTAAATGGAGCAGCAGATCTGTCAATTCTCTCAAGTAGCCCTCTTCTAACAGCATTTCGGGCATCAAGATGAACTCAAATGAAAATGATGCAATGGGATGAAATGATGTACTCTCTGAGATGAACATTTTGATATGCTATATGCCCAAAACGGAGCTACGGATGCAAAGTTATAGCATTATGAAGATGGGCACATGATCTAGGGTTTTCTGAGAAAAGTCAACCCTAAAAAAACAGATCTCAGATCCGAAGCGCGGAAACCGAGGCGGCCGGATCTTCGCCGCAATCACTATAGACGGCGGCGACGGGCGAGGAAGAAGTAGCCGGAGCAGGGCGGTGGCCGGACTTCCACCGGCGATGAGGTGGACGGCGGAGGCGGGGCTCGGCCGCGGCGGAAGACGGCGATGTGGCGGCGGGCGGCGAGGCGGCGCGGCGCGGCTCCGGACGGCCGGCATCGAGCGGCGCGCGGCGGAGCGGCGGAGGATGCGGCGGCGCTAGCGGGCGCGGGGCGCGGCCCGGTTGGTGCGGGGAGGGGGCCGGCTTCGGGTCGGCGGGCCTCGGCCGGCGGCGCGGGCAGGAGCCGCCACGTGGCGTGCCCTGGTTCGCCGTGGGCGGCGGCGGCGACTTGTCCGGCCGGCACGGACGTGTCCGGCGCGGCGCAGTAGATTTTTTTAGGGTTTAGAACGAGGGGGGTCCGAATTTTCGGGGAGAGGCCTGTATATAGGCATAGAGGGAGCTAGGAGAGTCCAAATGAGGTGCGGTTTTCGGCCACGCGATCGTGATCGAACGCTCTAGATGATGGAGAGGGTTTAGGTGGGTTTTGGGCCAAATTGGAGGGGTGTTGGGCTGCAACACACACGAGGCCTTTTCGGTCCCTCGGTTAACCGTTGGAGTATCAAACGAAGTCCAAATGATACGAAACTTGACAGGCGGTCTATCGGTAGTAAACCAAGGCCGCTTGGCAAGTCCCAGTCCAATCCGGAAATGTTTAATCCCCACACACGAAAGAAAGCTAGAAAAGACCACCGGAAGAGAACGAAGCACCGGAATGCAAAACGGACAACGGGGAAAATGCTCGAATGCATGAGACGAACACGTATGCAAATACAATGCACATGATGACATGATATGAGATGCATGACAAAGATAACAACACACGGAGACAAAAACCCGAACCCGAGAAAATAAAATAACTTAACGCCGGAAACGGCAAGAGTTGGAGTACAAATTGGGAAGTTACATCCGGGGTTGTTACACACTCCACACTATGAAAGATCTCGTCCAGGATCTAGGGACTGAAAGAACGCCGGGTACTTCAGAACGAAGTGATCCTCGCGTTCCCAGTAGCTTCACGGTCTGAATGGTGTGACACTTGACTTTGAGAAATTTGATTACTTGTTGCGAGTCTTGCGTTCAGTCTCTTCAAGATAGCAACTGGGCTCACGATAAGAGAGATCTCCTTGGAGCTCAATGTCCTCAAAGTTGACGGTGCGGTCAGGAGTCTTGAAGCACTTTCGGAGCTGAGAGACATGGAACACGTCATGAACATTTGCAAAGTTTGAAGGAAGCTCGAGTTGATAGGCGAGATCGCCTCTGTTGCTGACAATCTTGAAAGGTCCCACGTATATAGGGGCAAGCTTTCCTTTGATACCGAAACAGCGAGTACCTTTCATTGGAGAGACGCGGAGGTAAACATGATCTCCGATCTCAAAAGCCAAATCACGGTGCTTACTATCATAGTAGCTCTTCTGGCGGGATTGGGCTGCTTTGAGGTTATCTCGAATGACTTTGCACATTTCCTCTGCCTCTGTGATTAAGTCATTACCCAAAAGCTGACGTTCACCGGTTTCAGACCAGTTGAGAGGGGTACGGCACTTCCTGCCATACAGAATTTCAAATGGGGCCTTGCCCGAACTTGCTTGAAAACTGTTGTTGTAGGAGAATTCAGCATAAGGAAGACAATCCTCCCACTTCATGCCGAAGGAGATCACACAAGCCCTGAGCATATCTTCAAGAATCTGGTTGACACGCTCGACTTGACCGCTAGTTTGAGGATGGAAAGCTGTGCTGAAGCGGATGTTGGTGCCCATGGCCTTCTGAAAAGAATCCCAAAACTTGAGGTAAAGATGCTGCCACGGTCTGAAGAGATCACTTGTGGAATACCGTGCAGAGAGACAATTCGAGAGGTATAGAGTTCCGCCAATTGAGCTGCAGTGATTGACTCTTTGATAGGCAGAAAGTGAGCCACTTTGGTGAGTTTGTCGATGACAACGAATATAGCATCATTGCCATGCTTGGACTTTGGAACCAGTCACGAAGTCCATTTCAATGTGGTCAAACTTCCATTCTGGAATGGCAAGAGGTTGGAGGAGACCCGCTGGCCTTTGGTGTTCTGCCTTCACTCTTCTGCAGACATCACATTCATTCACGAATTGAGCATCTCGCGCTTCATTCGAGTCCACCAATAAGCTGCTTGCTTAGGTCCTGATACATCTTCGTGCTCCCAGGTGGATGGAGAGGAGAGAATTGTGAGCCTCGTTCGATGATCACTTTACGAAGGTTCACCTTGGGTACACAAGACGATCCTCGATAGCGACGTATATCTCCCACGTGTCGAGGCACGACTTAGAGGCATAATCGCATTGAAGGCATATGTCGCAAGTTAGGCAATCTTCACAACATCCCATGTAATATAGATAATAAAAGGGGAGATAACATAGTTGGCTTACACTCGCCACGTCAATCAAGTACATAAATAACATTACATCATCCAAACACTCATGGCCCGACTACGGCGCCAAAATAAAAGAACCCAACATGCGACACGGTCCCGATCACCCCCAACTGGGCACCACTACTGATCATCAGGAAAGGAAACATAGTAACGTTGAGAGTCTTCGTCGAACTCCCACTTGAGCTCAAGCGCGTCTCCTGGAGCGGAATCATCAGGCCCTGCATCTGGTGTAATAGTAATCTGTGAGCCACAGGGACTCAGCAATCTCGCACCCTCGCGATCAAGACTATTTAAGCTTATAGGTAAGGCAAGGTAAAATATGTGGAGCTGCAGCAAGCGACTAGCAAATATGGTGGCTATCCTGTTCGCAAAAGAGAGCGAGAAGAGGAGGCAAAGCGAGCGAGAAACTAGAGAGCAACCTGCACAACATTACTCCAACACCGTGTCCACTTCTCGGACTCCGCCGAGAAGAGGCCATCACGGTAACACACTCAGTTGATTCATTTTAATTAAGTTAAGGTTCAAGTTATCTACAACCGGACATTAACAAATTCCCATCTGCCCATAACCGCGGGCACGGCTTTCGAAAGTTCAAATCCCTGCAGGGGAGTCCCAACTTAGCCCATGACAAGCTCTCACGGTCAACGAAGGAATAGACCTCCTCCCAAGACGTTCCGATCAGACTCGGTATCTCGGTTCTTCAAGACACTTCGACAGGTTAAAACAAGACCAGCAACACCGCCCGAATGTGCCGACAAATCCCGATAGGAGCTGCACATATCTCGTTCTCAGGGCACACATGATGACATCCTACGAGTAAAACCAACCCTCAAGTTGCCCCGAGGTGGCCCCGCAGTCTACTCGGTCGGACCAACACTCAGAGGAGCACTGGCCCGGGGGGTTAAATAAGATGACCCTCGGGCTCCGGAAACCCAAGGGAAAAAGAGGCTAGGTGGAAATGGTAAAACCAAGGTTGGGCATTGCTGGAAAAGCTTTAATCAAGGCGAACTATCAAGGGGTTCCCATTATAACCCAACCGCGTAAGGAACGCAAAATCCGGGAACATAACACCGATATGACGGAAACTAGGGCGGCAAGAGTGGAACAAAACACTAGGCGAGAGGCCGAGCCTTCCACCCTTTACCAAGTATATAGATGCATTAAGATAACAAGATAATATAATGATATCCCAACAAGTAAAAATGTTCCAACAAGAACGGTCTCCAATCTTCACCTGCAACTAGCAACGCTATAAGAGGGGCTGAGCAAAGCGGTAACATAGCCAATCAACGGTTTGCTAGGACATGGTGGGTTAGAGGTTTGACATGGCAATTTGGGGGCTTGAAAGCAAGTGGTAGGCATCGTAGCATTGGCATAGCAAAAGAGCGAGCAATCTAGCATAGCAAAGATAGTAGTGATTTCGAGGGTATGATCATCTTGCCTGCACAGTTGTCAGAGTTGACTGGATCCTCGAAAGCAAACTCAACGGGCTCCTCGTTAGCGAAATCGTCTCCCGGCTCTACCCAAACAAGACAAACAAGCAACAAGGACACAATCAACCACGTGCAAGGATCAAACAATATGATGCAGAATGATATGCTATGCGGGATGCGATGCGGGAATGCATATGCAAGATTTGACAAGGGATGCATGAACCTGGCCTCAACTTGGGAATCCAAGTGTGCCACTGGAAAGATGAGATGAAATCTCTTGAAAATGATATAAAGAACGCCGGAATCGGAGTTACGGTTTGGAAATGGCAAGCGATTCAAATATGACACGCTCTGCGATTTACAGCAAGTAGCCATCTAAATGCAGATGAACATGCTACAGCACCCAAACATGGACAACAAATACATGGCAGGGATGCATTCATGATGCTTAACAAAAGTCTAGCACTGAGCTACGGCCAATTCATCCATTAACAGGTTCAAACAAGCATGGCAAAAATGCATATGGTAAACAAATTTTAGACTTAGTGAAATTAACACTTGTCTGGAATTTTAGATCAGGTAGCACTCTTCGGAGCAACAAAACTACATGCTACAGGACCTGAACATGTCAAAGTAAAACATGGCATGGAGCTACTCAAAGGGCTTAACAAAAGTCCCTTAGTGACCTTGAGCCAAAAGGGATCAGAAAATACAATTGCAAACATGTGAACATGGCAAAAACATAATCAGATCACAGACTTGGTGAAAACAGGAGCTTGCTGAAAACAGATATCAAGTAGGCATGTTTACGATCTCGATGCACTCACTACGGAGCAAGTCATGAAAAGCTAAGCATACACCTATCAAGAACACACAAAATGCAAGCTAGACATGGCAAGAACAATAGCATAGCATGCACGGATCAACCACAACATCATCGGCAAAATTGCAAACAAGTTGACAATCTGCCCGGATTCACAAAGTAGCAAAAGTAGAGCTCGATTGACTCAAGCTAGGGTGCTCCATAATTGCAAACAAAGACATGGATGGATAGAGCACTACAAAATTAACAAAACATCCTTACTGATCATCCTCAAAAGAGGCACGGATCACTAGGAAAGAACATGAACATATGGCCATATGAGATAAACAGATCAAGGACTTCGTGGAATTGCTAAGTCCCTGAAATCAGAATTACCAAGTGTCTCACTTGGCAAGCTTGTGCTAGTCACCACACACATCACAAAAATACATGGTTTGCACCTCTGGAAAGATGACAAAACCCTTAACAAAACATATGTAGAACTCATGGGCATATCATGCACACAATAATCATGGCAAAAATGACAAAAAGCTAAATGGTGCAGCAGATCTGTCAATTCTCTCAAGTAGCCCTCTTCTAACAGCATTTCGGGCATCAAGATGAAGTCAAATGAAAATGATGCAATGGGATGAAATGATGTACTCTTTGAGATGAACATTTTGATATGCTATATGCCCAAAACGGAGCTACGGATGCACAGTTATAGCATTATGAAGATGGGCACATGATCTAGGGGTTTTCTGTCCCTCGGTTAACCGTTGGAGTATCAAACGAAGTCCAAATGATACGAAACTTGACAGGCGGCCTATCGGTAGTAAACCAAGGCCGCTTGGCAAGTCCCAGTCCAATCCGGAAATGTTTAATCCCCACACATGAAAGAAATCTAGAAAAGACCACCGGAAGAGAACGAAGCGCCGGAATGCAAAACGGACAACGGGGAAAATGCTCGAATGCATGAGACGAACACGTATGCAAATACAATGCACATGATGACATGATATGAGATGCATGACAAAGATAACAACACACGGAGACAAAAACCCGAACCCGAGAAAATAAAATAACTTAACGCCGGAAACGGCAAGAGTTGGAGTACAAATTGGGAAAGTTACATCCGGGGTGTTACAACACTCCACCACTACGAAAGGATCTCGTCCCGAGATCTAGGACTGAAAGAACGCCGGGTACTCAGAACGAAGGTGATCCTCGCGTTCCCAGGTAGCTTCACGGTCGGAATGGTGTGACCACTTGACTTTGAGAAATTTGATCGACTTGTTGCGAGTCTTGCGTTCAGTCTCTTCAAGAATAGCAACTGGGTGCTCACGATAAGAGAGATCTCCTTGGAGCTCAATGTCCTCAAAGTTGACGGTGCGGTCAGGAGTCTTGAAGCACTTTCGGAGCTGAGAGACATGGAACACGTCATGAACATTTGCAAAGTTTGAAGGAAGCTCGAGTTGATAGGCGAGATCGCCTCTGTTGCTGACAATCTTGAAAGGTCCCACCGAAACAGCGAGTACCTTTCATTGGAGAGACGCGGAGGTAAACATGATCTCCGATCTCAAAAGCCAAATCACGGTGCTTACTATCATAGTAGCTCTTCTGACGGGATTGGGCTGCTTTGAGGTTATCTCGAATGACTTTGCACATTTCCTCTGCCTCTGTGATTAAGTCATTACCCAAAAGCTGACGGTCACCGGTTTCAGACCAGTTGAGAGGGGTACGGCACTTCCTGTCATACAGAATTTCAAATGGTGCCTTGCCCGAACTTGCTTGAAAACTGTTGTTGTAGTAGAATTCAGCATATGGAAGACAATCCTCCCACTTCATGCCGAAGGAGATCACACAAGCCCTGAGCATATCTTCAAGAATCTGGTTGACACGCTCGACTTGACCGCTAGTTTGAGGATGGAAAGCTGTGCTGAAGCGGATGTTAATGCCCATGGACTTCTGAAAAGAATCCCAAAACTTTGAGGTAAAGATGCTGCCACGGTCTGAAGAGATCACTTGTGGAATACCGTGCAGAGATACAATACGAGAGGTATAGAGTTCCGCCAATTGAGCTGCAGTGATTGACTCTTTGATAGGCAGAAAATGAGCCACTTTGGTGAGTTTGTCGATGACAACGAATATAGCATCATTGCCATGCTTGGACTTTGGAAACCCAGTCACGAAGTCCATTTCAATGTGGTTAAACTTCCATTCTAGAATGGCAAGAGGCTGGAGGAGACCCGCTGGCCTTTGGTGTTTTGCGTTCACTCTTCTGCAGACATCACATTCATTCACGAATTGAGCAATCTCGCGCTTCATTCGAGTCCACCAATAAGCCTGCTTAAGGTCCTGATACATCGTCGTGCTCCCAGGGTGGATAGAGAGGAGAGAATTGTGAGCCTCGTTCATGATCACTTTACGAAGTTCACCTTTGGGTACAACAATACGATCCTCGAAGAAGAGAGTGTCCTTGTCATCAAGGCGGTAGCACTTGTACTTGGGTTGACTCTTGGCAATCCCAATATTCACCTTTTTCGCCATAGCATCAAGAAGCTGGGCTTGGCGAATCTGGTCTTCCAAGGTAGGAGAGACTTGGAGGTTGGCGAGGAAACCTTGAGGAACAACTTGCAGATTAAGTTTGCGGAAAGCTTCAGAAAGCTCGGGTTGATAAGGCTTGAGAATCAGACTATTGCAGTAAGCCTTTCTGCTCAATGCGTCAGCAATCACATTGGCCTTGCCTGGAGTATACTCGATACTCGGATTATACTCTTGAATCATTTCGACCCATCGAGTTTGCCTGAGGTTGAGATTAGGCTGAGTGAAGATGTACTTGAGAATCTTGTGATCAGTGAAAATGTCCACTTTTCTTCCCAATAAGAGATGTCTCCAAGTCAAAAGAGCATGCACAACTACCGCCAACTCGAGATCATGAGTGGGGTAGTTCTTCTCATTAGGCTTCAACTGGCCAGAGGTATAAGCAACAACTTTCTTCTCTTGCATCAATACTGCGCCAAGACCTTGGAGACAGGCATCACAAAAGACCTCGTAAGGCTTGGATTCATCAGGCGGAGTCAGAACTGGAGCAGTGATCAATTTCTCTTTCAAAGTGTTGAAAGCAATGTCACACTCCGGAGACCAAACGTACTTGACGTGCTTCTGGAGAAGATTTGAGAGAGGCTTCGCGATCTTGGAGAAGTTTTCAACGAATCTTCGGCAATAGCTTGCAAGACCGAGGAAACTACGGAGTTGCTTCACGTTCTGAGGGGGTTCCCAATTCACAATTGCAGACACCTTCTCAGGATTCACGGCAATGCCCTTGGCAGAGATGATATGACCAAGATAAAGAACCTAATCGAGCCAAAATTCACACTTGGAGAACTTTGCGTAGAAATGATGTTCCCTGAGCTTATCGAGCACCAAACGCAAGTGCTTGGCATGATCTTCCTTGTTCTTCGAGAAAACCAGAATGTCGTCGAGATAGACCAAAACAAAGTCATTGGTGTAGGCATTGAAGATGAAGTTCATCATGCGAGAGAAAGTCGGAGGAGCGTTGACGAGGCCAAAAGACATGACAGTGTATTTATATGAACCATAGCTTGACCTGAAAGCCGTCTTGGGAATATCTTGCTCACAGATTCGAATCTGATGATAACCCATACGGAGATCAAGCTTGGAGAATACTTGGGCACCTTTGAGTTGTTCGAACAGCTCATTGATGTTGGGAAGTGGGTATTTGTTCTTGATGGTCTTCTTGTTCAATGGACGGTAATCAACACAAAGTCGGTCCGTTCCATCCTTCTTATTCACAAAAAGAACACCACAACCCCACGGAGAAGAACTAGGCTGGATGAGACCCATTTTCTCTTGAATATCGAGTTGCTTCTTCAGCTCCTTCAACTCTTCAGGTCCGAGCTTGTAAGGACGTTTGCACACAGGTTCCGTGCCAGGCTCAAGATCAATATCGAATTCAACTGGCCGTGCGGAGGCATTCCTGGGAGCTCTTCTGGAAAGACGTCTTGATATTCGCAAACGACTGGAATTTGCGAGATGGCATCCAATTCACCCTTCTCATTGAGAGAAAATAGACGGATGGTATTATCCCGAGAAGCAAAGACAATTACATCCTCAGACGAATGAGTCAATTGAATCTGCCTGGCTGCACAATCAAGATGTGCCTTGTGCTTAGAAAGCCAATCCATTCCGAGAATAAGATCAATATCTGAGTTACCAAGAGCCACCGGAGAAGAGAGAAACTTGTAGTCACCCAACGTGATAGATATATCGGGAGCAACCAAACTAGAAGTCAAAAGCTTGCCGGGAGAAACAACTTGCATGACTTTGGGCAAGATCTCAGTATCAACATTGTGCTTCGATGCAAAAGGGCATGACTAAAAGGAATGCGATGCACCAGTGTCAAAAAGAACTTTTGCAGGAACATCGTTAACAGGAAGGTTACCCATGATCACATCTGATGAGTCCTCTGCCTGGGCTGCGTTCATCAAATTGACCTTGGCGTGCTTGGGGTTATGCTTGACCACAGCTGTACTTGCCGATCTCACAGGAGGAGGAGGAGGAAGACGCCTCTGGTTGAGACACTTGTTGGCATAGTGACCCTTCTGTTGGCACTTGTTGCACGTGACCTCTGAAAGCGGACGGTGATACAGAGCACTCGATCTTGGAGCTTGAGACGAAGTCTTGTTCTGAAAGCCAGGGTTGGGTGGGGGGGAAGAACCACTGCCACCTTTGCTCTTCTGCTGATACGGCTGACGGAACGGAGGAGGAGGAAGCCAATACTTCTGCTGCTTGGCCACTTGAGTAGAGGAAGAAGGAGTAACATCTCTGACTCGCTTCTTGGAAGCATCACATCTCAACTGAGCAGCCTCTTGCTTCAATGCCATGTTGTAGAACTCATCGTATCTCAAGGGCTCAAAGAGAACAAGAGCGAGCTGAATTTCTTCTCTGAGACCACCCCTGAACTGGTATATCATGCTCTTCTCATCAGGGACGTCCTGCTTGGCAAAACGGGCGAGCTTCTGAAACAACTTGTTGTAGTCATAGACAGATAAAGAGCCTTGCTTCAGGTTGCGGAATTCCTCACGCTTGCTTTCAACCACGCTCTGAGGGATATGATGAGCTCTGAAATCTTGAAGGAATTCATCCCAAGTGATAACACGTCCACCTCTGGAGTCCTTGTACTGCTAGAACCATTCTGCAGCTTGATCTTTGAGTTGGAAGGAAGCGAACTTAACAAAGTCCTCAGGCCTGACGTTACTGCACTCGAAATGCTTGCACAGATCCACAAGCCAATCATTAGCGTCGGTTGCCTCAACACAATTGCTGAAAGTCTTTGGCCCGTTAGCAAGGAACTGGTTGAGTGTAGCAAAGTGATTCTGATTGTTGCCTTGATTCCCTTGGTTGCCTTGATTGCGCTCTTGAAGAATTTGCATGATCAACTGAGTGTTTGCATTGGTTGCTGCCATCACAGCTTGCCATGCCTCTGGAGGAGGTGGAGGTGGTGGCGGATTAGGATTCGGAGTCGTGCGCATTGGAGGAGCCATCCTGAAGAGGTTGACATCCATTAGCACATTGACAGACAAATATTGAAGCTGAATCCAACGGAATGAAAATTGCAACATATAGTCGTCACATCCGAACAAAATGAACGAATGCATTCCTCTTGAAATGGTCACATATCCATAAATTGAGAAGCCACTTAGAATTAAGGTAGAGAAATAAATCAACAAGGTACGGATCAAGAACAAATAATTGGTAAGAAATCCCAATCTCAAACCAATATACGTGGAAGAAGAACTAGAGCTACTAGAATTCCCACCTATGAAACTCCCGAACCTTTCCGGTTATGCAATCAGGTGTTGGGGATACAGGGGAAGCATAATATCTCACCCAAACTAGCAAATCCTACATCCAGCTGTATCCATCCTTCAACACATAACCAAGAAACCTTCGGAAACCATCTACCTCAACCTTCGAAAAGCATCCGTTATACAAGTTATGGCGATACTCCCGAACTCCCGCCCCAGTACTGGGTGGCGTCGAGGTTATCTCACCAACGAACTGCATAAAAGAGATTTTCGATGTCGGTGTACTAAACTCAGGTATTCCAGAACTGCAACGATAAAATTATGACGACAACACCTCAGAGCTCAACTCCCCGGGACACTTCCACAAAACCCCTGACAGGAGGCACCAAGACAATGTTCTCATCATAAAACCATCGGAATGATTCCAAGATACCCGTGTGATCCTAAATTTTTTTAGTGAAATTTGAGAAGAGAAGAGTCAAAACTCTACGTCAGGATGCCTTATCAGGTTTTTTTCAATGTTGTTTGTTTCATCCATCTCCAAGTTACCTTTGTTTTTCCCGCCCTCCCTCCCTGGTTTTCTTCAAGGAACCAGATTTCTTTTTTCAAGTATCATTTTATTGTTGTGAAGCCTCTCCATTCTTTTCGTCAATATTCTTACCCGGTGGTTCTCAAGAAGTTGTTCTACTAGTTCGTCTCTCATCACTCATTTTCTTCTCCGGTGGATTTATTTCAAGATCTGGTATTGAGCATACTCCTTTTCATTTTGCCCAATGCTTTTCTCATACCGGTGCACCCCAAAATAATTCACTTCTCACTATTCATTTGTTCCGGAGTGCTGAAGATATCTCAGAAGGTTCACATTTCAATTATCAATCCGTTCAAGATATCTCAAAGATTCGTGTTTTCCACTCTGCATTCGTTCAAGATCTTTCCAGGTTGTTATCTCATTCAAGTCATTTAATTCAACCGGTGCATTCTCTCTTTTAAATCATTTCAACGGTGCTTCTTTTCAGTGGGCCCTAACCCACAGGTCTTTTCCCAGGATCTTACCTGACTCTTCTTATTTTCCTGGAGCTATCCTCAAATTTCCTTTTGAAGTTTGACGTAAGAATGATTTATCATCAGTCAAATGCTTTTCTCCAAGATCTGTCGAATTCTTTTCATCGTTGGCTCAACCTCTTCGTTTTGATTCTTCCGGAGTGTCTAAATAATTCTTGGTGGTGTTTCTCGTCGTCATTCTCGGATTTTGAAGACCGAAGAAGAGTTTCTCTTTAATCTTGCTCCATTCTCTTCAAGATTCGTGATTCTAGCTTGTTGCCATCCTCTCATATTTGTTTTGATCGTGAGAATTCTTTTCACCTATCCGGAGTAATTCAAGAGTCTTCTCAGTTTGTTATCCGGAGTCCATCAATTCAGGTTTATTCATTCTCAGTTGTCAGTTATCATTCTCCTATCTTACCGGTGCATCAATCAAATATCCTCTAATCAGTTCTTGATCTCTTTGTTCTCTCATATATAAATTCTCTCAAGCATCTTCTGTCATTTGCTAATTCTTCCCGGTGTTTCTTTATCTTTACTTCGTTCATTTCCAATTCTTACGGTGGTTCATTCAAGATTCTCTTCTACGGTTATCATATTAATTCATTCGTTGTTTAAATTCACGGTGGTTCATCGAAGACCTTCTCAAATTTATGCAATATCTATCTTAATCCTTTCTACGAGAATAAGTAGTGTGCCAAATCCGTTGCTTGTGATCAATTTAAATTTGTGAAGGATAAGCATAATGTAATTCTTATTCTTGTTTCATCGAGTGAATTTAATTCTTTATTCCGGAGGCTCATCAAATTCTTGATTTCATTTGTTCATCTTTCTTTTTCTGGAGTTCCAAGCTTTTCCGCATTATCTCGTCGCGAAGCTCCATCTAAATCATTGCAAGGCTTCACCTTGTGTTTTCAACTACCCTTTCTTTCCGTTTGATCATTCTTTTGTTTAACAGAGTTCTTCATGGAGGTTCTACATGATGGTTCATCAAGGTTTTATATTCCTTCTCGAAGTGTTCATCGAGATTATTTTCTAAGGAGCTCAAGCATTCTCATCTTGCAATCCGGAGTTCAATCTTTCTCCCATATCATTGGAGATGGTATTATGTCATTCTTAATAATTTGAGTTCATGTTTCATAACTCACATGTTGTTAGGAATGAGATAGTTTAAATCCATCAACCTATTCGTTGGAACTATCTTGGGTTATATTTCACCTAAAGCTTTCCCTAAGGATTGTTGCTATCTATGGTGCTTATAAATGATCAAATGTCTTCTTTTATCCTTTCCGGTGCGATATAGTTTCTCGTCTCCTTGTTCTTATCAATCCAATTCTTTTCCCGTGAGTGGCAGGTTGTCACCTCATAATTTGAGATGTATTCCATAAGACCATATCAAGCTTATTATTTTCGTTGTTGGTTTTCCAACAACTCCGTTCTAGCTTTTGTTGTGAGCGTGCTCTCTCAAGACCTTGTTTCCCTTCGTTCACTCCATTCCATTCTTACTTTTGTTCCGGAGACATTGTGATGTTCATCTTTTCAACCCATCATCTCGTTTTGTCAAAGATCATGTTCTTTTCATGCCTATCCTTTTAACCGGAGTGTTGTGCCCTCTTTTCAAGTATCCTTTCATCTTGTCAAGTTCAATTCCTTCCATTTACAGGCGGAGTGCTGTCCAAATTATATCACTCTTATTCCTTCCCTTTCTTGTTTAACCGGAGTATTGTGCCCCTTTGTTCAAGTTCTTTTCGCCTTATCAAGCCTTGCATCTCTTTTCAACCGGAGTGCTGCCCGAATTTGGTCTTCCTTGATCCCCTTCCTTTACTGGAGTGTGTTCAATATATATATTCCCTTCAACCTCAAGGTTTTCACAATGTTCTTTGTCCCTCTTTTCTAACGGAGTGTTTTCGACTTTGTTCACCTTCGTTGTATTCTTCTCTCGAATTTGTTCAACCTCTCAAGGTTCTTTGGTTTCACTCGTTTGCCAAGGAAGCAACTTAGTTTTACCTTTTCTCTTCCTCTTCCTTTTCCCTCTGGTGCCATCCCTAGGATCTCGGGTCGAGATCCTCTCGTAGTGGTGGAGTGTTGTAACGCCCCGAGACCGATGTGCCAGGTGTTCCCCAGTTATTCGTTGTTGTTGCTGTGTCATTCGATTGCGTGTTGCATCTTGCCATGTCATCATGTGCATTGCATCATCATGTCTTAAAAAAACTTGCATCCGTCCGGGTTCCCCCGTTCTTTCCGTTGTCCGTTCTGAGCCCAGACACACTTGCACGCGCCCGCGGCATGTCCGAAATAGTATTTTATAAGTGGCTGGAAAATGTTCTCGGAATGGGATGAAAGTTGGCGTGTAGTGTTGTTTTGTTGTTAGTAGACCGCCTGCCAAGTTTCATCACGTTCGGAGTCCGTTTGACGCCCCAACGGATAACTATAGCGGCAGTATAGCCGGTCTTTTCGTCGGATGTTTTCGGTCTCCGAAAACAGTCGCTGGGCCTCTCTCTCTTCTCTTCTCTCAGCTCGAGCCCTTCTGTACAGCCACGATTTCCAACCAACCCCTCACGTGCGCGTCCGAAACTTCCCCGAACCCAACCCAGACTGTCGCCACCGTTGTGTCCGGATCATCCCCAAACATCTACAAAACATCTTCGTTTTGTTAATTGGACTCCCTAGCTATTTTATCCGTGATCATCCGATTGCGATCGTAGGGTCGAGATAGCCCCTAACCTAATCCGTGATGTATATTTATAGCCCACCCCTAGTCTAATTTCAGACCAAATCCCTAAATTCTAGGGATCCTCCCAGCCGTCGCCGACGCACTCATTCCCCAAGCTCGGAATCTCCTCCCGATCCACCTGCGCCTCTCTTTCCGTGCCCAGCCACTACTCTTCTTCGATCCAGATCCTCCCCGTGCTCCTCCTTCTCGCCTCGTCGTCCGGCGCCGCCGCCAGGGACCGAACCAGCCAGCAAGATGAGCATCTGTCGCGCGCCCCTACTCTTTTCTTCTACCCTCCTGCTTCGTCTCTCTCCCTCCTCTGTTCTAATCTCTTCTCTCTCTCCTCTACATCTTCTCGCAGGAACCAGAAGGAGCGAGCCATGGCCTCCGCACCTTGCGGGAGCACACCCAGGAGCACCAACCGGCGCCACCATCATCGGAGATGGACTCCCGCCGCCCAGATCCGCCCGTTTCCCCGTCATCCACCGGCCTCCCCTTCCTTCTCAGGAGCTGCGTCGCCCCTCTGCTATAGCTGCCTTGGACGAGCGCCCTCGCCTGGGCGTGTTCGTCCCTGCCGCTGCCGTTGCCTCTGCTTCACGCCTGGCCATCCGTTGCCTCCTCTATATCGCCGAGCCTTGTCCGCTCCATCCCACCGCTCGCCGGAGAAACCTCCCCTTGCCATCCGTTGGCCTCCGCAGTCCTCTGACGCTTTCTGCTGCTGCTGCGATGCAAGTCTCAGCCGCCTCTGATGGTAACGAGCAGCAGGAGCCCGTTCGTGCGCGTTGACCGCGCCTCGCCAACAGCGTGGGTTGCAGCCCCACCGGCCTACCTCTCCACTGGCCGGCCCAGGCCCAATGTGAGCTCACCCCAGGGCCCCTTCCTTTTTTTCTTTTTCCAACTGATGGGCCAGTTCAGTTTCAGCCCGTGCTCATTTTTTTCCCTTGGACGTTTTGCTAAATTTTCCTGAACATTGCATAATTACAGGACATGCCATTTTCTTACATTGCTCATAATTAATTAACCATGCATCGGAATTAATTAAACTTTATATATGAAATATGCTTAGATTTGCATCTAGTTTCATAATATGTCATTTCCACCCATGTTTAAAATATTTGAAATGCTGTTTGTTTATATTTTACCTAATGCCATGCTAAAATGCTTTATTTCATAACTAAATAACCGTAACTCGGATTTTAATAAACTTTATATGTAAATGGGGTAGAATTTTGCCTAGTTTAACATGGTGGCATCACTTTGCATGATTAACAACTCTAAAATTGTGTTTAGGGCAGAACAGTACCAAACCCTAATATATGCATATGGGGATTTACTGGAATTGTTGTTCGTTGCTTCCGGCCTCATTTAAACTTGACTAGATAGGTAGTTTTACTTTGCTTCACCCTCTTGCCATGTTAATCAACATTTAATATTGTTGGGTACATAAACAAGATCAAACTAAATACGTTATGTGGTGTTCCGTCAATATGCATCCCATTGCATATTGAGCTCCACTTAATTTGTAGGGTTGTTTGTGCACTTTACCATGTCATGCTTCATTAAACCGGACATGCATCATACTGGTTGTGCATCATGCCATGTTGTTGTAGTGGTTTTTTTACTATGTTGTTTGCTTCTTTCCGGTGTTGCTTCTTCGGGTTGGTTCCGATAACGTTGCGTTTGTGAGGATCCGTTCGACAACGTTCATTTGTCTTCTTCATGGACTCGTTCTTCTTCCTTGCGGGATTTCAGGCAAGATGATCATACCCTCGAAATCACTACTATCTTTGCTTGCTAGATGCTCGCTCTTTTGCTATGCCTATGCTGCGATACCTACCACTTGCTTCATGCCTCCTATATTGTTGAGCCAAGCCTCTAACCCACCTTGTCCTAGCAAACCGTTGTTTGGCTATGTTACCGCTTTGCTCAGCCCCTCTTATAGCGTTGTTAGTTGCAGGTGAAGATTGAAGTTTGTTCCTTGTTGGAACATAGAGATGTTGTTCCTTGTTGGAACATGTTTACTTGTTGGGATATCACAATATATCTTATTTAATTAATGCATCTATATACTTGGTAAAGGGTGGAAGGCTCGGCCTTATGCCTGGTGTTTTGTTCCACTCTTGCCGCCCTAGTTTCAGTCATATCGGTGTTATGTTCCCAGATTTTGCGTTCCTTACGCGGTTGGGTAATAATGGGAACCCCTTGACAGTTCGCCTTGAATAAAACTCCTCCAGCAATGCCCAACCTTGGTTTTACCATTTGCACTAACAACCTACCACCTTCCCTTGGGTTCTACAGACTCAAGGGTCATCTTTATTCTAACCCCCCCGGGCCAGTGCTCATCTGAGTGTTGGTCCGAACTGAGTTGCCTGCGGGGCCACCTCGGGGAAACTTGAGGGTTGGTTTTACTCGTAGCTAGTCTCATCTGAGTGTGCCCTGAGAAAGAGATATGTGCAGCTCCTATCGGGATTTGCCGGCACATTCGGGCGGTGTTGCTGGATTTGTTTTAACTTGTCGAAGTGTCTTGTAGAACCGGGATATCGAGTCTGATCGAAACGTCTCGGGAGAAGGTCTATTCCTTCGTTGACCGTGAGAGCTTGTCATGGGCTAAGTTGGGACTCCCCTGCAGGGATTTGAACATTCGAAAGCCGTGCCCGCGGTTATGGGCAGATGGGAATTTGTTAATGTCCGGTTGTAGAAAACCTGAAGTTGACCTTAATTAAAATGAATCAACAGCGTGAGTTACCGTGATGGTCTCTTTCCGGCGGAGTCCGGGAAGTGAACACGGTGTTGGAGTCATGCTTGACGTAGGTTGTTTTAGGATCACTTCTTGATCATACTTTTATCGACCGTGCTTTGCCTTCTCTTCTTGCTCTCATTTGCGTATGTTAGCCACCATATATGCTAGTCGCTTGCTGCAGCTCCACCTCATACCTTTTACCTTACCCATAAGCTTAAATAGTCTTGATCGTGAGGGTGCGAGATTGCTGAGTCCCTGTGGCTCACAGATACTTCCAAACCCAGCTTGCAGGTGCCGATGAGTCCGTGCAGATGACGCAACCAAGCTCAGGAGGAGCTCGATGAAGATCTTGTCCTTTATGTTGTTTGGTTCTAGTCGATCAGTAGTGGAGCCCAGTTGGGGTCGATCGGGGACCTTTGTCGCTTTTGGGGTTCTTCTTTTATTTTGGTTCCGTAGTCGGACCATGAGTGTATTTGGATGATGTAATGCTTTATTCATGTATTGTGTGAAGTGGCGATTGTAAGACAACTATGTATCTTTTTCCCTTATGTATTACATGGGTTGTGTGAAGATTACCTCACTTGCGACATTGCTTTCAATGCGGTTATGCCTATAAGTCGTGCCTCGACACGTGGGAGATATAGCCGCATCAAGGGCGTTACAAGTTGGTATCAGAGCCTTCCCCGACCTTAGGAGCCCCATTGCTTGATCGTTTTTAGAAGCCGAGTTGTGTCTAGAAAAATGTTTTGAGTCATTTAGGAATTATATATCGGAGAGTTTAGGAATTCTTTTTACTTCCCAGTCTCCTCATCGCTCTGGTAAGGCATCCTGACGTAGAGTTTTGACTCTTCTCTTCTCAAATTTCACTAAAAAAAATTTAGGATCACGCGGGTATCTTGGAATCGTTCCGATGGTTTTATGATGAGAACATTGTCTTGGTGCCTCCTGTCAAGGGTTTTGTGGAAGTGTCCCGGGGAGTTGAGCTCTGAGGTGTTGTCATCATAATTTTATCGTTGCAGTTCTGGAATACCTGAGTTTAGTACGCCGATATCAAAAATCTCTTTTATGCAGTTCGTTGGTGAGATAACCTCGACGCCACCTAGTACTGGGGCGGGAGTTCGGGAGTATCGCCATAACTTGTATAACGGATGCTTTTCGAAGGTTGAGGTAGATGGTTTCCGAAGGGTTCTTGGTTATGTGTTGAAGGATGGATACAGCTGGATGTAGGATTTGCTAGTTTGGGTGAGATATTATGCTTCCCCTGTATCCCCAACACCTGATTGCATAACCGGAAAGGTTCGGGAGTTTCATAGGTGGGAATTCTAGTAGCTCTAGTTCTTATTCCACGGATATTGGTTTGAGATTGGGATTTCTTACCGATTATTCGTTCTTGATCCGTACCTTGTTGATTTATTTCTCTACCTTAATTCTAAGTGGCTTCTCAATTTATGGATATGTGACCATTTCAAGAGGAATGCATTCGTTCATTTTGTTCGGATGTGA